>NW_005872015.1:0-5688 GCF_000147115.1 Myotis lucifugus
GGAGAGAGAGAGACATCAGCATTGATCGGCTGCCTCCTGCCCCCGCCTGCCCCGCACTGGGGACCAAGCCCACAACCCGGGCATGTGGTCTTGTCCCCGTGATGGGGAGCCACGGGAGGCCTGCGAGCAGGTGGTGGGTGAGGTGGGCTTTGGGTGAGAGACGGTGTTAAAACAAAGTGACGTGGGAAATCGCCGAGCGGCCCGGTTTATGGGGGGCGTGCAGAGGAGACCTGCAACCGGCCTGGAGGTTCAGAAACGCCCGGAGAGCAGGTGCCATCACGGGGTTTTGAAGGACACTGGGCCGTTGGATGAGGAAGGTGATCCCAGAAAAGGATCAGGGCCCGGCCGGCGTGGCTCAGCGGTTGAGCATCGACCTATGAACCAGGTGGTCACGGTTCGATTCCCGGTCAGGGCACAGGCCCGGGCTGTGGGCTGGATCCTGCGTCGGGGGCGTGCAGGAGGCAGCCCGTCAATGATTCTCTCTCATCGTTGATGTTTCTCTCTCTCTCTCCCCCTGACTTCCTCTCCAAAATCAATAAAAAAAAATATATATTTTTTAAAAAGAGAAAAAACAAAAAGGAAACAGGATGCACTCGTAACCTGGAGAAGGGAGGACGGACTACTTAGAGCACCGGTTCTCAACCTGTGGGTCGCGACCCCTTTGGCGGTCGAATGACCCTTTCACAGGGGTCGCCTAAGACCATCCTGCAGATCAGATATTTACATGACGATTCATCACAGTAGCAACATGACAGCGATGAAGTAGCAACGGAAATGATTTTATGGTTGGGTCACAGCATGAGGAACTGTATTGAAAGGGCCAGAAGGTTGAGAACCACTGTCTTAGAGCCTTGGCCCCCAGCAGCCGTCCTGGGTCCTGGGGAGCCAGGGGCGGGCTGTGAGCCGGGGAGGAGCAGGTGGGTCCCGGTGTGGGAAGACCCGCCGCGGTGGGGCCAGGCTGGGTCCCTTGCCCGCGGCGATCACGCTGTCCTCCCCCAGGAACTACGGGCCCACAGTGTTTGTGCAGCAGGAGGCGAAAAAGAAGGGCTGCGAGCAGGTCCTCTGGCTGTACGGGCCCGACCACCAGCTCACCGAGGTGGGCACCATGAACATCTTCGTCTACTGGACCCACGAGGACGGGGGTGAGCCCACCCACCACCCCCGGGAGCCCTGGAGGGGGTGGAGCCGTCCTAGCAGAGGGCGGGGCTCGGGGGCCGGGGTGGGTGGTGACGGAGAGGACGGAGGGGCGTGAGGGTGTGAGGTGACACCCCATCCTTGCCCCTGACCCAGTGCTGGAGCTGGTGACCCCGCCGCTGGAGGGTGTCATCCTGCCGGGAGTCGTGAGGCAGAGCCTGCTGGACCTGGCTCACTCCTGGGTGAGGCGGGGCGGGGCATGGGGGCGGGGGGCGCACTGGCTTGTCTCTGTCCCCCTCCTCTGGTCCTCGGGTGTCTGTCTCCCCCCTTGGGCCTCCGTCTTTCCCCCCATCCTTAGGGCGGGAGCGGCAGGCCTTTCTGCTCACGGCTACGCCTCGGCCTGCAGGGTGAGTTCCGCGTGGTGGAGCGGAAGATCACCATGAAGGAGCTCCTGCGGGCGCTGGAGGAGGGGCGGGTCCGGGAAGTCTTCGGCTCGGGCACCGCTTGCCAGGTGTGCCCTGTGCATCGAGTCCTGTACCAAGGCCAGGTGAGGTGGCTGCCCTGGAGGCGGGAGAGCCGGGGGGTGGGGGGGGGCGCGTCCTGCGTCCTCACGGCGCTGTCTTTCCAGGACCTCCACATTCCCACCATGGACCACGGGCCCGAGCTGATCCTCCGCTTCCAGAAGGAGCTGAAGGCCATCCAGGTGAGGCGCACTGGCTGGGAGGGGGCTGGTGGCTGGTTCCCCAGAGGTTCCCGCCCAGGGGCCCGCCCTCCCCCAAGTCCCAGGAGGTGACCGGGCCCTGCAGCCCGTGGCCTGGGACACCTCCTGGGCTCGGCGACCCTCTCCCTGAGCCTCTGCGGCCCCGGGTGTCCTTCCCGTGGGGGGCACCCTCTTCCCAGGAGCCTCTGGGACCTGGAGCCGGGAAGTCCACTCCCCCCGGATGCCCCCGGAGCCCCGGGCTGTCCCTTTGGCCTGAGGACTCTCGCCCACAAGCCTCTGGGCCCGCGGTGGCCGGGACTGTTGCCTCTCGTCACCCCCCTGGGAGCATTTCCGCTCGCTGGGCCGTGGGATCTTCCCTGCGAACCCCTGGGCGCAGTTGGACGCGGCCCACCCAGAGCCCCCTTTTCCCGGGAGCTGTGAGCCGCGCATGGGGACCTAGAGCTGCAATACCCGGGCCTTCCCTCCGGTCCTTGGGGCCTGACAGTGGCTCCTCTGCAGAACTACCTCTCCCTGAGCCTCTGCGCACCTTTGCAATGATTGCCCCCCGCACCCCTACTTGCTGGCATTTCCTAGGAGCGTCGGGGGCAGCCCCCCCTCACGCTCTGCCTCTGCGCCCGCAGTACGGAGCAAAGCCTCACGAGTGGGCGCTCCGGGTGTGACGCTGCAGACGGCCCGTCCGCCCTCGGACCCGGACCCACCGGCTCGCAGCATCGAGGCCCCCGCCGGATCCTCACCTCCCTACCAATGACTCCACCTCAAGTGCAATACAAACGTCAGGCCGGGGCCGGGACGTCTGGGTCTCGGGCGCCCCCTCGTGGCCGCGACACTCCCAAAGCCATAGGGGCCGGGCCAGGCGCCTCGCCCCGCTCGCTCTCAGGCCTGGGGACTCGGTTCCCCGCTGCTCCGCGCCGCGGGTCCGGGACACCCCCTGGCCCCGGCTCCGCACCTCTCCGTTCTCAGGCCGATCTCCCTAGTGCTGCCGTTGATTTCTTCTTCTTCTTCTTCTTCTTGCTGGAATTTTGAAATAAAAATGCCAAATACACGACCTCGGCTGTCATCTGCAGTGATGTCACCACTCAGGGGCGCCAGGGTCCTAACCGGGGTTCAGTTTCCATCCGAGCCCCCAAAGCCCCGGCGGTTTCTCTGACGTGGGAAATTCTTCCTTCATCACAAACTGAGCTTAGCTTCTACCCACCCCCCTCAACCTGCGCCTCCCCCCTCCACCCCATGTCCCCATCGTGGGGACAGCCCCGCTGTGCATGCAGTCACCGGGCCACACTTAGGGTACAGAAGAGAATGTGGGGGTGCACATCGTCACATGTCAGGGAACCCTCTTACATTGCCTAGTTAGAGATCATCTCTCACGAAAAGAATTCCCTAGACCAGCGATGGCGAACCCATGACACGCGTGTCAGAGGTGACATGCGAACTCATTTTTTTGGTTGATTTTTCTTTGTTAAATGGCATTGAAATATATAAAATAAATATCAAAAATATAAGTCTTTGTTTTACTGTGTTTGCAAAGATCCAAAAGTTTCTATATGTGACACGGCACCAGAGTTAAGTTAGGGTTTTTCCAAATGCTGACACGCCGAGCTCAAAAGGTTCGCCATCACTGCCCTGGGGAAGTGCGTTTGCGGCTCTGAGCCTCCGTTTTCTCGTTTTTAAAATAAAACAGGGCCCACCCACCAAGGCCAAACAGGGTAAAATGATTTACATGTAAAGTGCTTGGGACCAGGCGGGGAGTGTAGAAAGCGCTTAAAATTGCTCTTATTTTTTTTATATATACATATTTTTTATTGATTTTTTTACAGAGAAGAAGGGAGAGGGAAAGAGAGTCAGAAACATCGATGAGAGAGAAACATCGATCAGCTGCCTCCTGCACACCCCCTACTGGGGATGTGCCCGCAACCAAGGTACATGCCCTTGACCGGAATCGAACCTGGGACCTTTGAGTCCGCAGGCCGACGCTCTATCCACTGAGCCAAACCGGTTAGGGCAAATTGCTCCTATTTTTGACAACTGAGTTTGCCTTGTCATTGTTTAGCTTTCTCCAAAAAGTTGTTCAGTTGTGTGCGAAGATGGATATCTGTAAAGATTGGATGCATTTAATTATTCAATCCTTAGGGGACTTCATGGATTCAGAAAATTGACTTTCTTCAACATATTTCAAGCCAGATTCATGCTTCAGGATGTTCTTCATTTGAAATAATAACTGTGCAAGAACCAAAATGTGAATTTCCATTTAATTTAGTAATCAGGATCCTGAAAAATTCACAGAAATATATTTGGGTTCATGTACGAAAGCCACTTTGCAAATTTGATTTTCTGAATCTAAATGTTTTAATTTTGCTAATCAAGTTCAACAATATTGCATTTAGATATGAACATTTTATTGGTTTCTAAAAAAACACAAAAAAACAACACCAAAAACTTATCCATAATGAGTCCCTAAACAATCAGATTAGTCTAACTAATTGTGAATGCTAAGTACCAATTCTAAGTTAATGAATGACCAAGAATATTAATAAAATCAATTCTGTTCTATTCAGGAACACCTAGTATCATATAAAAATAGTGGTGATAAAAAGTATTCACTTATGTACTTAACTTCCTTGTTATAAGAAAAAACAACAATAAGATTAAATTGAGCCCTAGCGGGTTTGGCTCAGTGGATGTCCTGCGGACTGAAGGGTCCCAGGTTCGATTCAGGTCAAGGGCACATGCCTGGGTTGCGGGCTCAGTCCCCAGTAGGGGGCATGCGGGAGGCAGCCAATCAATAATTCCCTCTCATTGATGCTTCTCTCTCCCTTCCTCTCTGAAATTAATAAAAACATATTTAAAAGAAAAGATTAAATTGAGGCCCTGACGGGTTTGGCTCCGTGGATAGAGCATCGGCCGGTGAACTGAAGGGTCCTGGGTTTGATTCTGGTCAAGGGCATGTAACTTGATTTCGGGCTTGATCCCCAGTAGGGGGCGTGCAAGAGGCAGCTGATGGATGTTTCTCTCTCATCAATGTTTCTAACTCTCTATCCCTCTCCCTTCCTCTCTGTAAAATCAATAAAATATATTTTAAAAATAAAAACACGATTAAATTGAGGCTTTCAGAAAAGAGAAAGCTAAAGGGGTTCATCACCACCAAACCAGTATGACAAGAACTATTCCAGGGACTTCTTCTTTTTTTTTTTTTTAATATATTTTATTGATTTTTTACAGAGAGGAAGGGAGAGGGATAGAGAGTTAGAAACATCCATGAGAGAGAAACATTGATCAGCTGCCTCCTGCACACCCCCTACTGGGGATGTGCCCACAACCAAGGCACATGCCCTTGACCGGAATCGAACCTGGGACCCTTGAGTCCGCAGGCCGACGCTCTATCCACTGAGCCAAACCAGTTCGGCTATTCCAGGGACTTCTTAAAGAAGAAAATAATATATTTGCCAATCATCTATCTGAGAAGGCCCTACCTCCTCTGTTGTGTAGCTGTGTGGATTTGGGCGAAGTGACTCCCTCTCTGGGCCTCAGTTTCCCCATCTGTAAAATGGAGATATTAACAGCACCTCACTCATAGGCTCGTTGGGGGGATTAAATAGGACGGTTGTGCCTGGGACACGGTCCGGGACCAGCTGGCCCTGGGAGCTCTGGACCATCGGGGCTGCCAACAGCCCCAGACACTGGAAGTGGGTGTGACTGAGACAGGAGCAGAGGGAACTGGCCTGTTCCCAGGCACCACCCCGGGAGCCAACCACCACCCCAGTGGTGTCTCATTCTCCCTTCTCCACCTGCTCATGGGACGTGGCTGCAGCGTATAGTATCGGACTGCCGCGTAACAA
>NW_005872015.1:6258-9791 GCF_000147115.1 Myotis lucifugus
GCCCTTGCCTGGAAATCGAACGTGGGTGTGGCCAATCCACAGGCCGGCCGCCGCTCTATTCGATTGAGCCAAACCCAGCTAGGGCCCAGCCATAGTCTTTATTACTTACTGTAAGACAGTGGTTCCTCCCTCCTTCTGCCCTTTAAATACAGTTCACTCATGTTGTGACCCATCCATAAAATTATTTTCGTTGCTACTTCATAGCTGTCATGTGCTACTGTGATGAATCGTCATGTAAATATCTGATATGCAGGATGGTCTTAGGCGACCCCTGTGAAAGGGTCGTTCGACCGCCAAAGGGGTCGCGACCCACAGGTTGAGAACCGCTGCTCTAAGACGTAATACCCCGTCGCTACCCCATCGCCTCTTCTATATGCTACGGGTCACACAGACCAACCTGCGTGCACTGTGGGAGAGGACGAGGCAGCAAGTGGCGATTAGCAGGTGGGAATTGTTGGGGTTCATCTTGGAGTCCGGCTGCCACCCCCAGGGAGAATTGGGGAGTCGCGTGTTAAGACAGCACAGCTGCCATCAGCCTGGGTTCCTGCTCCTCTGCCCCTCTGCCGATTGGACTTCACACGAAGGAGAAATAAAACTCCGTGGTGGCCCTGACCGGTTTGGCTCAGTGGATAGAGCATCGGCCTGGGGACTGAAGGGTCCCGGGTTCGATTCCAGCAAAGGGCATGTACCTTGGTTGCGAGCACATCCCCAGTAGGGGGCGTGCAGGAGGCAGCTGATCCATGTTTCTCTCTCATCGATGTTTCTAACTCTCTATCCCTCTCCCTTCCTCTCTGTAAAAAATCAATAAAATATATTGAAAAAACAAAAAACAAAAAAACTCCGTGGTGGGAGCCACGGGTATTTCAGAGTTTATTTGCCTCGGCGGTTATCTCATACAGGGATCAATGGCCGGAGGGACAGGATCTGGAAGTTTAAACTGAACACATAGCACTTTGAGACTTTACTGTGTGCCTATGTAACTTTGATAAAGAGAATAAATACCCCAAAAGGAAAATAAACCATTCCAGCTCAATAGAAGGAAGGAATGGGGGGGGGGGACCCCACGGGGGAATAAGACGCTGATTGAACTCCACACGGATCAAAGATTTCAGTGGAACATGTGACACCATAAAAGAGTGAGAAGTAAACACTAGAAAGTTCCTTTACCACCTGGGTGTGGAGAGAAGCTTTTGAACTCAGAATCCAAAAGCCATTAAAAAAAAAAAAAAACCCCACAGGAGGCTCAAAAAAAAAAACCCAAACCAAACAAACACACAGGAGCACTGATACGTTTAAATGCATTACATAGGATCACACATTCTTCCTCTTCCCCTTCCTTCTCTTCCTGAACAATACAGTCCTCAGGCCCTTGGGCGGAGGAGGCCAGGCCAGCTTGGGGAGGGGGTGGGACAGTGGCCCCGAACAGGGGTCAGGACCGTAGAGGGGTGTGGAGGGGTGTGGGGGGCTTCCACTCACAAGGCAGCTGAGCACAGAGGGAAGCTCCCAAGTGGGAGAGGGGAGTGGAAACCCATGCTGGGTGAGGAGGGCCTGGGAGAGGGTGGAGGAGGGGATGGGGAACACACAGGGGAATTGATCAAAGAAGCAATTTAAGGAAAATGGACGTCAGATTCCTCACGTCTGGAGAAAGGGGGGTATAAGTACGGAAAGGGAGCAAGTTAGAGGTGTTGGACTTGAATTGGATATAGCATTATAAATTCACGGTTTTCAATACACACAAACTAGAGGCCTGGTGCACGGATTTCGTGCACGGGAAGTGTCCCTAGGCCTGGCCTACGATCAGGGCCTTCTGGCTGCCGGCCGGGGCCTTCCTTCGTTCTGCGCCGCCCCCTGGTGGTCAGCACATGTCATAGTGAGCGATCGAACTCCAGGTCAAACTCCCAAGGGGACACTTTGCATATTAGCCTTTTATATCTATATAGATAAGCCCTGGCTGGGTAGCTCAGTTGGTTAGAGTGTCATCCCAATACATCAAGGTTGCAGGTTCGATCCCCAGTCAGGGCACATACAGGAATCGACCAGTGAACGCATCAATAAGTGGAACAACAAACTGATGTCTCCCTCTCTCTCTCTCAGATCAATACATAAAAACATATACATAAATAGATATGGAGATATATAAAGGTACATATACCTAATATGTGTGTGTGTGTGTGTGTGTGTGTGTGTGTGTGTGTATAGACCTAATATATAGGGGTGTGTATAGATACACTAAGTCCCACAAAATAGGATGGCAAGGCCAAAGGATACATTCACACTGTATAGATGTTGCCAAATTGCCATCCAGAATGCCCGGACCAATCACATTGCACCCGCCTTGGCTGGCCTGGCGCCAGTGGGTGCCATAGCGTGGACGTCTGGATGGTCATCCGGGTGGTTGTCCGGATGGTCGTTCCGCTGTTCAGCTGTTCGGTTGATTTGCATATTATGCTTTTATTATATAGGATATTTATTGATTTCAGAGAGGAAGGGAAAGGGAGAGAGAGATAGAAACATCAATGATGAGAATCATTGATGCTTTGCCTCCTGCACGCCCCCTACTGGGGATCGAACCTGCAACCCGGGCATGTGCCCTTGACCTGAATCGAACCCGGGACCTTTTAGTCCGTAGGCCGATGCTCTATCCACTGAGCAAACCCAGCCAGTCTCAGCTATTATCTTCCTGAAGCTTACCTCTCCCCTCTGCTCTATGTTTTCTTCCGGAAGTTAACTACAACTTTTCATGCTATTTCCTGCCTCTGAAGTTCTTCGTCCGTTTTTCAGCGACTTGTCTCTCTGGGTGGCCTCCTGGGAAAGACACTGAGATCTGTCTTCCAGTTCATGGACTCTCCCCTCAGCTGTTTCTAATCTGCTGTTCAATTCTTCTGATGACTTTGTCATTTCAGAGACGATTTCATTCCCATGTGTGTTTCATTCCTGCTAGAAGTTCTGTTTTGTTCTTTTTGAAACCTTCATGGTTTTTTTTTTTGCATGGTCTTTCAATAATGCCTTGGTTTCTCTCATTTCTGATCCTTTAAAAAATGTCTTTAGACATTTCAGTGTGTTTATCTTTTATTTTTTAAAATATATTTTATTGATTTTTTTACAGAGAGGAAGGGAGAAGGATAGAGAGTTAGAAACATCCATGAGAGAGAAACATCGACCAGCTGCCTCCTGGACAGTCCCCACCGGGAACTTAGAGCAACCAACTGAATGCCCTTGACCGGAAAGAAACCCGGGATCCTTGCTACAGCAGTAGGATCCTCGATCCATAGAGACGACTTCTGCTGCCTTAGATTCTTCTTGCTGAAGATCTGCGAAAAAGGCTGTGTCTCTGAGGGATACACACACACACACACACACATACACCCTAGAGGCCCCATGAATGAAATTTGTGCAAGGGGCTCGGTCCTTGCAGCTCCGGCTTAGTCCGGAAGCAGTTTGCCTGTCCAGTCTAATGTAGCATATTATGATATATATATGAGAGAGCTGATTTCTAGGAGCTAGTATTTAAAACTGAAATTTATCAGAATCCT
>NW_005872015.1:11032-14037 GCF_000147115.1 Myotis lucifugus
TCCCATCGATGTTTTGTGCTTCTCAACGTCCCATGTTTTCCTCTCCCTCGGCTCTTTTCTCTCTCCCCTGAAAAATCAAATAAAAAATATGATCAAGATTTATTATTCCCGGCCCCGACCAGCGTGGCTCAGTGGGTTGAAGCGTCAACCCTATGAACCAGGAGGGTCCCGGTTCAATTCTCCAATCAGGGGCACATGCCCAGGTTGTGGGCTCGATCCCCAGTAGGGGGCGTGCAGGAGGCACCCGATCAATGATTCTCTCTCATCTTTGATGTTTCTCTCTCTCTCCCTCTCCCTTCCTCTCTGAAGTCAATAAAAAAATATTTTTTAAAAAAGATTATATTACTGGTTTTCTTCTATTCAAGGCACTTTCTCTCCATGTACTGGTATTTTTTTCAATTTTTTTTAAAGGGACTATTTTTTTTGTTTTTTTAAAAATATATTTCTTGCTGGAACCGGTTTGGCTCAGTGGATAGAGCGTCGGCCTGCGGACTGGGGAGTCCCGGGTTCGATTCCGGTCAAGGGCATGTACCTGGGTTGCGGACACATCCCCAGTGGGGGATGTGCAGGAGGCAGCTGATCGATGTTTCTCTCTCATCGATGTTTCTAACTCTCTGTCTCTCCCTTCCTCTCTGTGAAGGATCAATGGAATATATTTTAAAAAGAGAAAAAAAAATATATATATATATTTCTTAACAGGGGGATGAGAACATGAGTGGGGGGGGGTTAATGGGGAGATAAGGACACATTTGTAATATCTTAACTAATAAAGAATTTTAAAAAGAAAAAAAATAAATAAATAAAAATACATATCGAATATACCAAAAAATATATATATATATTTCTTTATTGATTTCAGAGAGGAAGGAAGAGGGAGAGAGAGATAGAAACATCAATGATAAGAGAGAATCACTGATTGGCTGCCTCCTGCACGCCCCCTGTTGGGGATCGAGCCCGCAACCTGGGCATGTGCCCTTGGCCAGAATCGAACCTGGGACCCTTCGGTCCGCAGGCCGACGCTCTACGCATTGAGCCAAACCAGCTAGGGCTCAAGTTTTTTTTTCTTCCAATTACAATTGACATACAAGATTATACTAATTTTAGGTAGATGCCATAGGGATTAGACATTTATATAACCTATGAGGTGATCACCCTGATACGTGCCCCTCTGATGCCGTTCACAGTCCTTACCACGTGAGTGACCGTGTGCCCGTGGTGCCTCATGTCCCCGTGACTGCGTTTACGACCAGCAATTTGTGCTCCCTAATCCCTCCGCTCAAGGCACCGGTAGAGGAGTCTGCGATACCAGACTGTTAACAGTTCATTGATTAAACCTACAATCGACGTTCAAGTGTTGGGGGGAAATCTAGGATTGTGAAATTCATGGCTGGCTATTTTTAGCCGTGGAGTGAGTCAGTGAGTGATTAGAGGGAAGTTGATGGTTTAAAGGTTAATTAATCATTACCCCGAAAACAAATAGCTGTGAATAGTTGTGTCCATACACAGAAGCTCTTCCCACATGAGGAGATTTCATCGTCATCTTTTCAACAAACGGTGCCGGGAAAACGGGGTACCCACCTGCAAAAGGACAAGGGGGGGGGGGCCTGGCCGGTTTGGCTCAGGGGAGAGGGCGTCGGCCTGCGGAGTGAAGGGTCCCCCGGTTCGATTCAGGTCCAGGGCACGTACCTCGGTTGCAGGCTCAATTCCAGGCCGTGGTCTGGGCAAGTGCGGGAGGCAACAACCAGTGTGTCTCTCTCACATCGATGTTTCGCTCTCTGTCTCTCCTATTCCCTTCCACTCTTTCTAAAAATCAATTTAGCCCTAACCGGTTTGGCTCAGTGGATAAAGCGTCGGCCTGCAGACTCAAGGGTCCCAGGTTCGATTCCGGTCAAGGGCATGTACCTGGGTTGCGGGCACATCCCCAGTAGGGGGTGTGCAGGAGGCAGCTGATCGATGTTTCTCTCTCATCGATGTTTCTAACTCTCTATCCCTCTCCCTTCCTCCCTGTAAAAAATCAATAAAATATATTTTTAAAAAGATCAATTTAAGAATATCCTCGGGTGAGGATGAATGACTCGCTACCTAGGCAGTGTTTTCAAGTCTGCTTTAAAGAAAATACATATTTTTATCGATTCAGAGAGGAAGGGAGAGGGAGAGATAGAAACATCAATGATGAGAGAGAATCATCGATCGGCTGCCTCCTGCATGCCCCCTAACTGGGTATGGAGCCCACAACCTGGGCATGTGCCCTGACTGGGAATTGAACCATCCGTGACCTCCTGGTTCATAGGTCGACTCTCAATCTCTGAGCCACACCAGCTGGGCTGATCATATTATTTTTAATCCTCACAAGAGGATATGCTTTTATTGATTTTAGGAAGAGAGAGAGAGACATCGATGTGAGAGAGAAACATTGAGCAGCCTCCTGTACGCGCCCCCCACAGGGGTACAAACCCGAAACCTGAGTATGTGCCCTGACTGGGAATCGAACCCGTGACCTTTCAGTGTACCGGCTGATGCTCCAACCAACTCAGTCACACCGGCCAGGGCTAAGATGGCACATTTTATGCTGTGTGTATTTGATCATAATTTTTTTTAAAGATCTTGAGCTCTGACCAGCGTGGCTCCGTGGTCAGAGCATCGGCCCATGCACGGAAAGGTCACTGGTTCGATTCCTAGTCAAGAGCACATATCTGGGTTGCAGGTTCGATCCCCAGCCCCAGTGGGGGCAAGTGTAGGAGGCAACCAATTGATGTGTCTCTCTCACATCGATTTCTCTCTCTCCCCCTCCCTCCTTCCCTTCCACTCTCTCTAAACCAGCGGTTCTCAACCTGTGGGTCTCGACCCCTTTGGCGGTCGAACGACCCTTTCACAGGGGTCGCCTAAGACCATCCTGCATATCAGATATTTACATGACGATTCATCACAGTAGCTACATTACAGTGATGAAGTAGCCACGAAAATAATTTTATGGTTGGGGGTCCCAACAGGAGGAACTGTATTAA
>NW_005872015.1:14312-19622 GCF_000147115.1 Myotis lucifugus
ACATCCCCAGTAGGAGATGTGCAGGAGGCGGCTGATCGATGTTTCTCTCTCATCGATGTTTCTAACTCTCTATCTCTCTACCTTCCTCTCTGTAAAAAAATCAATAAAATATATTAAAAAAAAAAAAAAAACAAGATAAATAAACACACAAGCAAATAAATGAATAGCTCTCGAACCGGCATTTTCCGCTGACAGCTCCGCGCGGCGGCGGTTGCGGGCGGGGTTGTGTAGCTCGCTCTGTGTTGCTGCTGGCAGGTGCCACGCGCCCTGTCCCCGGTGAGTTTTGTGACTTTGGATTTTGAACTCATTCACGGCTTCCCCCGTGACATCGGAGCTGAGTGGCGTCTCTCCGGAGACCTTTGCTTTGGCCGGCAGCGCTGGGTCTGTCACTGGTCCAACGGCTCTGCCAGCGGGTTCCCGGCCTCCACGACCCGGGGTGACTTCAGACCCGTCCCACGTGAGCGGTCGGCTCGCTGGTCACACGCTTTTTGAACAGAATCACCTTCCCCGGCCAGGGCTCAAGCGGAAACAGGAGGCCCCGCTGAGGTGTTCTGAGTGCTTGTTGCTGCTGTTCATCCTCAACATTGATTTTTAGAGCGAGTGGGAGGGAGAGAGAGAGACACGGACAGAGAAACATCGATGTGAGAGAGACACACCTGTTGGCTGCCTCCTGCACGTGACCAGGATGGGCATCGAGCCTGCAACCCAGGTGCGTGCCCTTGACCGGAGGGAACCTGGGACCCTTCAGCCCGCAGGCCGACGCTCTATCCACTGAGCCACACCAGCGAGGGCTGGTGGGGTTTTTGTGTTGTTTTTTTTTTTTTTTATTGCAGCGAGACCCACCTAACATGTGAAGTGCAGCTCAGAGGCGGTTAAGTACATTCACATTGTTATCCACCGTAGGGCTTCGTCGTCCCAAATCGAACCTCTGGGCCAGGAAGCAGCCTCTATTCCCTGCCCCCCCATCCCCTGGCACCCCCCATCCTACTTCCTACTTCACGAATGTGCCTGTTGTAGGTGTTTCTTTATAGGGGGGCTCCTAGTCTCTGTCCCTGTGTGTCTGGCTTCTTTTTTTTAAAATACATTTTATTGATTTTTTACGGCGAGGAAGGGAAAGGGATAGAGAGTCAGAAACATCCATGAGAGAGAAACATCGATCAGCTGCCTCCTGCACACCCCGCACTGGGGATGTGCCCGCAACCAAGGTACATGCCCTTGACCGGAATCGAACCTGGGACCCTTCAGTCCCCAGGCCGACGCTCTAGCCACTGAGCCACACTGGCCAGGGCATGTCTGGCTTCTTTCACTCAGCAAAATGCGTTGGAGGGCCATCCAGGTGGTTCGCGTGTATCAGAACTGCCTTCCCTTCACGAGAGGAGCGTTCCCTCGCTTCCGGGCTCGCGGGAGTTTAACCGAGTCCGGCCCTCAGAGCGTCACCTTGAACACGGTCCCAGCCGGGAAACTGCAGGGCAGGTCACACTTTCCACGCTGTGTCATTCCTCTCTAGAGTTGTTTATTTTCCCCCGCCCCTTCCTTTCCCTTTCCCTATCTTCCTTTTTCCATGGCAGGAGGGGGCGGGGCATCTGGAGATTTCTCTTTCTTCTTTTTGTAAAGTTAATACATTTTCATTGATTTCAGAGAGGAAGGGAGAGGGAGAGAGAGATAGAAACATCCATGATGAGAGAGAATCGTTGATCGACTGCCTCCTGCATGCCCCCTACTGGGGATCGAGCCTGCCACCCGGGCCTGTGCCCTTGACCAGAATTGAACCTGGGACCCTTCAGTCCGCAGGCCGAGCCAAACCAGCTAGGGCCAACCTCTTCTCCTTGACCGGGGAATCGATGCTCAACCACTGAGTCACACCGGCCGGCCGGCCAGGCTCTCTTTCCTCTTATCAGCTTATCCATGCATCTCAAAGGGGCGGCAGCGTGGAATTTTTTGGCAGGAGTAACTTGAACTTGGTATAATTTTGAACTTACAGAAACGTTTCAAGCCTTGTACAGGGAACCCCGTGTATCTTTATACCCAGGTTCCCCAATCCTCACCACCCCCCACCCCCCATTTGCTCTATTGTTCACTCTCTATCTCTCTCCAGATCAGATATTCACATTTCCAGAAACCTTTGAGAAAACATTGGCGATACCATGTCCCTTTGTCCCTAAATACCTCGGTGTGTATTTGCTAAGGACAAGGGCATGCCTTTCAAGAATCACAATCCGATGATCGAAATCAGAAAGTGTAAGGTGGACAGCGTCCTCCTATCTACCACTCAAACGCCACCGGTGTCTTAGGAACGTGCAGGGCGGGGGAGGTTCCTCCTCCTGGGATGGCGTCCCAGGGGCTTCTCTCTGGTCTCCGTTCGCGCGAGCAGGTCCTCTGTCTTTCTCCTTCGTGACCCTGACGTTTTCTGAGTCGAGGCCAGTTGCTTGGCAGCAAGTCCCCGCATTGGAATTCGCTGGGCATTTCCTCCCTGTTAGACTCAGGTGAGGCAGCCGTTTCTTAATCTCCCTGAACCCCACCCCCAAAGTCCCCCGTAGGACAAGCAGGAGAGCGGAGGTTCCCCGAGAACATCTTCCACAAGCCACCTGACCGTGGAGCCCCACGAACCCCGAAATATAAGTGGGTGGGGCCAAGCCAGTACCAGTATTAGGGGGAAGGGAATGTGGAGGTTGGAATTCCCCCACCAGCCCTCAGCCCTGGAGGAGGGGCTGCCCTTACAGTCAAGGGCTCGGTGAGAACATGACAACAGCAGCAGCAGTCATATGTCCTGTGTGTGCGTGTGTCTGTGCGTGTGTGACTTCACAAGCTCCAATAGTAAAAGACTACGGGAAGAAGGAATGTGCTGGTATGTTCTGGGCCCTCAGAGATTAGAATGACTCGATAGAATCTCTTTCTCTCTTTTCTTTTTTTTTTAAAAAAATATATTCCATTGATTTTTTTTTACAGAGAGGAAAGGAGAGAGATAGAGAGTCAGAAACATCGATGAGAGAGAAACATTGATCAGCTGCCTCCTGCACACCCCCCACTGGGTATGTGCCCACAACCAAGGTACATGCCCTTGACTGGAATCGAACCCTGGACCCTTGAGTCCGCAGGCTGACGCTCTATCCACTGAGCCAAACCGGTTAGGGCTCTTTCTTTTTTCTTAATTGATTTTTAGAGAGAGAGATGCAAGAATCCTTGTCTTAGTTCAGAGGACCAAGAGAAGAGACCTTCCCATTTCTAGGGTCAAATGAACCCAGAAAACTACATCTCCCATGAGGCTGTGGGCAGGCAGCGTCATTAAAAAAATACCCCCCCCTGCTACCGAGGTACCTCTGAGAAACAGTTCCACCACACGAACAGGAGGTTGGGATACAGTGAATGGGGATAAGTTCTGTGCTGCCTAAGGGCAGGGACAGTCCCGAGTCCCTGGGGACACCTTAGGGGAGCAGAAAACGGAGGCCCAGGGGGAGGCTGGGGCTTTCTCACATCCTTCCAGCAATAGGGGGAGCAGGGGCTTTGGGGTTCGCTGGGAGACAGGGAGGCAGCTCCCATTCCCGTCCTCCAACACACGTGCTCACTCGGACCCTTCTTTCAGACTCTTTATTGTTCCAGGTAAGAAAAGTAAAAATATAAATAAGATAAATAAGCCAATAAATAAGGAGGAGACCCAACCATCCACAGCCGGCGGCCTCAGGACATGTAGCTGGGGCTGTGGCCCTGCGAGGGCCGCACCATGCTCAGGGGGTCTGAGGAGCTGACGTCGGGCGGGGCCGGGGCCAGGCCCCCTGGCCGCTCCGGGGGCGCTGGGGGCAGGCCGGGCAGCGGCAGGAAGCGGGAGGGCCCCCAGGGAGGCAGGTCCCTGGTCGTGGTCGTCGGGGAGCCGCTGGGCAGGCGGAGCGGCAGGCCTCGGGCCTCGGACCGGTAGACGCTGTAGCCGTCCTCCAGGAGCAGTTCCCGGAAGCTGCAGGCCTCGGGGTCGAAGCGGAGCTGAGGGCACAGGAAAGAGGTCAGAGCCGCGGCCACACCTCCGGCTGCAGGACCCGGGGCCCAGCCTCCCACCCCGGCCTCTAGGACACCCCGACACGGTCCTGCAAGGCCCACTTCCGGTCCCCACTTCACAAAGACCACCGTTCCAGCCCAGGGGACAGCTGAGGCTTCCCAAGACCAAGCAGGGAGTCTGGCTGCCCCCTAAGGTCAGGGTCACTGCACGGGCCATGAGCCAGACACGAGCCAGACCCGTGGAAGCCGGTGGGGTCAGCAAGGGTTAAGGGACGCAAGACTCGGTCTCTCATTCACAGGCCTCCTGACTCGGGGCCACGGTATCCGTCCCGGCCTGACCTCAGTTTCCCCTTCTTGCAAACATGGATAACAACAGCCCGGCTTCATGGGTTGGGGTGGGGGTGGGGGGCGGCCCTGAAGTGAGTGCAGAACCCTGCCTCGCCCGGGCCACCAGTGCCAGAGCTGGTCCCGCATGGTGACCTGGGAGGAGGAAGGACTGGGTCCCAGGAGGGGTGTCCCGGAAACTCACCGATCCGTACAGTCTCCCATCTGGCCCCTGGCACAGGAACCTGGATGTCTCGACTCCCAAGATTTGGATTACCCCTGGCTTTAGGGCTTTCAGCTCCAAGAGACCTGAGGGAAGAAAGTGGTCAGAGACTCAGATGGCCTTTTCCCAGCCCCCCCTCCCTCAGACCCAGGGGTCCAGGCCCCCAGCCCCTCCTCCCTCAGACTCAGGGGTCCAGGCCCCCAGCCCCTCCTCCCTCAGACCCAGGAGCCCAGACCCCCCACCCCTCCTCCCTCAGACCCTGGCCTTGCCCCCACACTCACTTTCGGGACTCCTGCGGGCAGATCCAACCACGGAGCCATCAGCCCTGATCTCCAGGTGGGCCTCTGTCTCCTGGGCATCCTCTGTGTAGAGGTACCACTGCCTCACTTGGCCCCCAAATTGGAGGAGGGGGCTGGAGTCGTGGATGGGGAGTGCCTGGCCGGCTCCCAGCAGGACAGCCAGCACAGGGACCCACAGTCCTGGGTACTGGAACCAGGCCCTGACCCTGCCCATCAATGGCTCAGTCCTCAGGTGAGGTCGCAGCCCGCAGTCGGAATCACTGAAGGGTCTGGATTCTGTTTCAGATCCGGGGTGTCCGGCAGAGCGACTCCTGCACTGCTGCTCAGGTTCTCCAAACGCCTGCGTCCTTCTTGCACGTGGATTCCCAGGACATGGGACAACCAAGGCTCTTGGGAGAGATGCCGAAGCTGCAGGATTTATATCCAAACATGTACGCCCAGTCACCATCTCTACGGCTGACCCGTGATATTTGACCCACT
>NW_005872015.1:19729-24219 GCF_000147115.1 Myotis lucifugus
GTGCAGAGGAGGATAAAGGAAGCAGTACCCTTCCCTGGTTTTAGGAGGAGAAGGGAAATGTTCGGCGTATTTTCAAGGGGGTGAGGGGTCCTAACAAGGGTGGGGTCTTGGATCAGGAAAATGATAGAGGCAGGATGGTGGACAACTGCCATAGAGTTAAAAACAAAAAGTGGCCGCGCCCTAATCCTCTTGAGCTGGCAGGACCAGGAGGAGGGGCTCTCCTCCCTCCCTGTGTGTTAGTAGAGGAGAGCTGTGGCGCTTGATCTCTTAAGTTCGGGAGGGAGGAAGGGCCCTGTGCCCTTTCTTCTTTTTGTGTTGGGGAGGAGGGGGTGGGGGGTCTGCCCTCCTAGTGAGGAAGAAAGGCGTGCGGATCTGTCCTCCTACTAGTGAGAGAAGGAGGGAGCGAGGTGTCCTTCTCCCTGTGTCAGGAAGGAGGGGCTGGGGGCCTGGACTCCTGTGTCTGGGGGAGGAGGGGCTGGGGCCCTGGTCTCTTGTGTCAGGGAGGAGGCTGAGGGCCTGGACCCCTGGGTCTGAGTGACGAGGGGCTGGGGGCCTGGATTCCTGGATCTGAGAGAGGAGGGGCTGGGGGTCTGGTACCCCTGGGTCTGAGGGAGGAGGGGCTGGGGGCCTGGTACCCCTGGGTCTGAGGGAGGTGGGGCTGGGGGTCTGGTACCCTGGGTCAGGGAGGAGGGGCTGGGGGCCTGGACTCCTGGGTCCGAGGGAGGAGGGGCTGGGGGCCTGGACTCCTGGGTCTGAGGGAGGAGGGGCTGGGGGCCTGGTCCCCTGGGTCTGAGGGAGGAGGGCTGGGGCCTGTGAGCTGCCTCCCCAGTGTCCGCTGCAGCTTGTGTCTGATTCCACCCGAACATCTAGGCTTTGGCGTCAGACACTGAGGTCCTTCAGGCGTCAGGAAACGAACAAGCGCCCGGTGACCACGGTGCCCTCCCGGAGACACAGCTGGCCAGGGCCTGAAGCCTCTCACCAGCCCTGCCCAGCAGCCGGCACCCCGAACACCCGGCCTCCTCCTCTGGCCTCAGTGCAGACTAGGTGCCCCCAGCACAGCCGGGTGGAGGGCGGGGTCCCTCACTCAGCGTGGGCAGGGGAGCCAAGAGCCCGAGAGGAATGAGAGACGGGCAATTTCTTGGAACCGAAGGGTGAAGAGCTTGGACCCCCGTTCTGAAGGAGGAAGGTGCTGGCAGCCTGGATTTCCTCAGCTGACTCTCAGCCCGGCCCTGGCCTGGGGGATTATGGTCAACTGTCAGATCCAGAGTTCTCGTTCCGATGCCGGGGCCCTGGGTGAGGTGAGCAGGCCCTTCAGCCATGGCAACTCCTTCCCTGCGCGGGAGAGCCAGGCCTCTGCTCCCTCGCTGGGCTCCAGGTTCCAGGCTCCAGGCGCTGGGCTCTGGGCTCTGATCACTGGGCTCCGGGCACTGGGCTCTGGGCTCTGGGCTCCGGTCACTGGGCTCTGGGCTCTGGGCACTGGGCTCTGGGCTCTGGGCTCCGGTCACTGGGCTCTGGGATCTGGTCACTGGGCTCTGGGCACTGGGCTCCGGGCTCTGGGATCTGGTCACTGGGCTCTGGGCTCTGGGCTCCGGGCACTGGGCTCCGGGATCTGGGCCCCGGGCTCTGTCTGGGCTATGGGCTCCGGGCGCTGGGCTCTGGGCTCTGGGCCCCGGGCTCTGGACTCTGGGCTCTGGGTTCTGGGCTTTGGGCTCCGGGCTCTGGGCTATGGGCTTTGGGCGCTGGGCTCTGGGCTTTGGGCTCTGGGTGCTGGGCTCTGGACACTGGGCTCTGGGTGCTGGGCTAAAGGGCTCTGGGCTCTGGGTGCTGGGCTCTGGGTTCTGGGTGCTGGGCTCTGGGTGCTGGGCTCTGGGTGCTGGGCTCTGGGCTCTGGGCTCTGTGACAGGCATGAAAGAGGCGCTCTCCCACTCTGGCATTTCCGGTTCCCCATGCTTGGGAGGGGCGCCTCCAGGAGGTGCCTGCCTAGAAAGCCACAGTTCAGCACCAGACCCAGAATCACCCCAAAGGAGAGTCTGAGGGTGTGACTGTGGAATGTGGGGGGGGGGGGACCGGCGGCCCCTGGTGGGGCGGGGACACCCCCAGGCCGGACCCTGCGGGCTGGAGGCGGCTTCCACCTGGCAAACAGGTTCCCCATCCCTCGGGAGGACGCGGGCTGCCAGGACTGCCCTCCCCGCCGGCTCTGAGTCAGGGCCCCATCCCAAGCGGCTGGGGCGAGGCCGGCTGGGCGCATCCAGACACTGGGGAGCCCAGGACCCGAAGGGAAGACGAAGAGGTTGACGGACCGGATCGCCCAGGTGCAGCATGGCACCTGCAAGTCCTGGAGGATGGGGCTCCTGGGTGGCGGGGTAGGCCGCCCGCCCGGGACCGAGCCCTCCTCCAGGCCAAAGCCCGGGAGGGGCTGGGGGGTTGGGATGGTGGGTGCCCGGAGGGCAGGGCGGGAGGACTACCAGCCTGGCTGGGGGTGTGGGGAAGGGGTGGGGCTCCGCCTGGCAGCTACTGGGCAGGGCTGGGAGAGGTAGAGGCCGGGCGGACCGCGCCCACTCTCCTTGCTCCTGGCGCTGCTGCAGCCAGTGAGGGGAGGAGGCTGGAGGGAAGGGCTGCGGGTCCTGGGAACCTGGCGTCTGCGGTTTGGGGCGGCCGGATGTAGATTGCTTTTAGGAACAGCGCTCGGCCCAGACCAAGCCAGCGGCGGATCCGCCACCTGCCAGGAGCTCAGGTTAGTGGAGGTGCAATCTCAACCTCTAACCCCCATGACCTGAGGAGCCCCCTGCACCCACAACCCCAGTTCCTGCTCCTGGGGGTGAGGGGAGGTGGCGGGGGCGGGGGGGAGGTGGTGGTCAAGATCCCTTATCAGTCCTGGGCCTCCAGCCCTCCGTTCTGTTTGGCGCGTCTCTCCCTGTCACCTCTGCGCGCGCACAGGTTCACCTGAGAGAGGAGCTGGAACACAGTCAAACCGTGGAATTTACATGGGGGCCTGACAGGCGGAGGCAGCGAGGCTGCAGGATGTGGGGACCAGGTGCTGGGCCCTGGACGATTGCTCTCTTGGAAATCACCACCCTTCCTCCCACCCCCAAATCCCAAACCTCCAGCTTCTCCGCCCTCAGGCCCCTGATTCCTTCGGGCGGCGCCTCCCCAGGCTCCTTCTCACTCACCTCTTCCCCCCGCAGCCATGTGGACCCTCGGCCGCCGTCACCTGTGTCTGACTTTCCTGCTGGTTTGTGCGCTGGCGGGAATCTCCTTCCTCCACCTCTACCAGGGCCTCTTCCAGGGCGGCCTGGACCTGTCTTTCCTGTGTGCAGACCGACACCTGGTGGCGGCCCCCGTTGCCATCTTCTGCCCATCGGGCGCCGGGACGGCCCTCAACACCTCCCCTTCCTGTGCCCAGCTCCCCCCGCCCCCCTCGGGGGCCTGGACCATCTCCCCGGAGGGCCGGCTTGGTAACCAGATGGGGCAGTACGCCACTCTGCTGGCCCTGGCCCGGCTCAACGGCCGCCAGGCCTTCATCCTGCCCGCCATGCACGCGGCCCTGGCCCCCGTGTTCCGCATCACCCTGCCCGTGCTGGCGCCCGAGGTGGACCGCCGCACGTCCTGGCAGAGCCTGGAGCTGCACGACTGGATGTCGGAGGAGTACGCCCGCTTGCAGCAGCCTCTGCTGAAGCTGTCGGGCTTCCCCTGCTCCTGGACTTTCTTCCACCATCTCCGGGAGCAGATCCGCCGGGAGTTCACCCTGCAGGACCACCTCCGGGAAGGGGCCCAGGGTTTCCTGGCACAGCTCCGCCTGCCGGGCACCGGCGGCCGCCCGCGCACCTTCGTGGGGGTCCACGTGCGCCGGGGGGACTACCTGGAGACCATGCCCCAGCGCTGGAAGGGGGTGGTGGGCGACCGCGCCTACCTGCGGGAGGCCATGGACTGGTTCCGGGCCCGGCACGAGGCCCCCATCTTTGTGGTCACCAGCAACGGCATGGCCTGGTGCCGGGAGAACGTGGACACGTCCCGGGGGGACGTGGTCTTTGCCGGCGACGGACAGGAGGCCTCGCCGGGGAAGGACTTCGCGCTGCTCACGCAGTGCAACCACACCGTCATGACCATCGGCACCTTCGGCTTCTGGGCCGCCTACCTGGCGGGCGGAGACACCGTCTACCTGGCCAACTTCACCCTGCCCGACTCCGGCTTCCTGAAGATCTTCAAGCCCGAGGCCGCCTTCCTGCCCGAGTGGGTGGGCATTAACGCGGACTTGTCTCCGCTCCAGAAACCTAGGTCTCCGGGGGCCTAGCAGCTTCTGGGGGAGCTTGTGGCGGTCCTGCAGCACGCGGGGCACCGTTTCTAGAGTGATTCTAGTTGCTAGACCTTCAGAGAAGAGAGGCTCCAGCCACTGCCTGAACATTCTAGAACCGCAGGAAAGAATTTCCTGACTGGGGAAGTCTGGGCCGCTGTTGTGCCCAGCCTTAACCCACATGTGGATGGCTGTCCCC
>NW_005872015.1:24998-31918 GCF_000147115.1 Myotis lucifugus
GGCCCCCTTGCCAACCACTGTCTGTCTGCCCCTAAATTCACTGACTCTGGCCTTGGGCAAGTGAGGGATGGGAAGATCCGAGGGTATGCAGACCCTGCACTAGTCTCATACCCAAGCAGGAGTGCCCTTGGCTAGGGTCTAGCCAAGGAGGACCGGATTCTTGACTCAGATTTCAGGAGCCCCTTAGTGCTTTTTTTTTTTTTTTAAATATATCTTTATTGATTTCAGAGAGGAAGGGAGAAGGGAGAGAAAAACACCAATGATGAGAGAGAATCATTGATTGGCTGCCTCCTGCATGTCCCCTGCTGGGGATCAAGCCCGCAACCTGGGCATGTGCCCTTGACCGGAATCAAACCTGAGACCCTTCAGTCCGCAGGTTGACTCTCTAACCACTGAGCCAAACCAGCTAGGGCCCCTTGATGCTTTTTGAAGGGGATGAAGGTTGATACTTTTATTACAGACTTGTTTCTAGTCTTCTCATGGAGTTTTGTTTGTAGTTTTTTTTTTTTTGGGGGGGGGGGTGCTATTCCCTACTCAGCTGCCATGGGTGGGAGAAGGAGGTATGAATTAAAAGTCCACATCAGCAAACTCTGTCTCTGTAATTTTTTTGGAGTCTTTTGTGTTTGTGTGTGTGTGTGTGTGTGTGTGTGTGTGTGTGTGTGTGTTAGGAGGAAAAGTGCTGAACTTCCAGGGACTCTCATGGCTCATGTCTTAGGGTATTCTCCCTGCTCAGATCTGGCAGCCTCTTGTTGTCAGACTTGTGGTCTCTGAGCCCCACTTCCATTCTCACCTCTCAATACGGTCCCCCAGACCTCACTTTCCTCCGGGACCTTGGCATTCAGCCCCAGAGGCTGGGAGAGAAGGTGGAGGAGGAAGTGAGCACAGAGTCTAGGTCTTGAACTACATTTCCCATAATGCCATGGGGCTGGCTGCGGCGCTCTGGAGGGAGACCAGGGGGCCTTCTGGGAGTTCTATTCCTAGCGCTGGGAAGGGCCGCTTCTCGCGTCCTCCTATGTCGACGACGCCGGGGTCTTGGGCACCTAGTGGGGAGCTTGGGTCCTGGGGCCGGGGATGGGGAGGAAGCTGAGGCCGGAACCCCGTTCCTCGTGCCTGGCAAGCCGGAGCAGAAGGGGCACTTCTTCGGTAAATGCTGGGAAAGTTCCGGTCTAAAAGGCGGCCGCCTCTGTGACGTCACCGCGCGATGGGCGGGGACTCCCTTTGTTGCGGTCCAATCAGGCTCGGAGTGCAGCTTCTGGGCGGGGCCAAGGAAGCTCCCAGGGAGTATCCCTTGGGAATTCGGGCTCCAACTAGGAAGTTAGAAGTCGTTTGCCGTGGGAGTACCTCGTGGCGTGGGGCGAGCCGTGCCTCTGACCCCAGTCCAATGCTTTCGATACCACGCAACCAACCTCACCCTCGCCCCTAACCAAAACCCCTCATTTTAGTAGTGGGAAAATAGTAGGGTGGAGGGACGTGGCCGGGTCCTCCTCTCGCAAAGCCCTCGGAGCCTGGACCCCCGGCTCTTCCGCGAACCCTAGTGTTTGCAGGCACAAGGCTCTGGAGTCCGGATCGGGCAGTGGCTGATGAGGGTGCATCGGGACTCCTCGTGTTCCTAACGAGAAGTGTGCGCCCTGCACATTGGGGGGAGGTGGGGGGTCCGTTCGTCTCGGGGAAGGGCATCTCTTCGTTTAGCGCACACGGCCTCCGGGTGGAAGGACCTTTCCCGGAGGTCGGCGTGGATTGAACGCCCTGGCCTCAATGGGGCCGCGGTTTCCTCTCCTGGTGGCCGCGCTGGGCAGCTGCCTGCTTCCTGCCCTGGGTTGTCTCTGGTGTGATAAAAGGGTCGTGGAGGCTCTAAAATCCTTGGAGACGGATTACTTGCCCGACCACTTGGGGGCTGAGCATCACAAAGCCCTGATGGAAAAGTTAGAGGATACCGTGAAGGATTTCAAGAATCTGGAGCTTGAGGAGGACGAATCCTTTCTGGAGGTCGTCGGTGAGGGCCAGGCAGAGCCGGGACTCCTGGGTCCTGGGAAAGGAGGGGTCTGGGGCTAGGGTTGCTGGGTGCAAGGATGAGAGGGCTGGAGGCAGAGTCTTCTGGGTTTGGGTACAGATTTAGGGGGTTTCCCCAGGGCTAGCAAATACTGTGTTCCCCTACCCCTTATCCTGCAATTTTATGCAACAAAACTACAATTCCCAGAAAGCAACAGGCGGATCGTCCCTTCACCAGGCCTATCCTTGCCCAGTGGCCCCATGGGTATTGTAGTTTCTAAGACTAGGTGAGCCCTCCATACAGTTAACACTGGAATCTGAGGTTCTGTCTACCCCGCCACAGATGATGACACACTGGAAAAGGGAACCTGGAGTTTTCTGAAGGAACTGAAACGCATCACGGACAGTGACGTAAAAGGTAAATGCATGGCCCTAACCGGTTTGGCTCAGTGGATAGAGCGTCGGCCTGTGGACTGAAGGGCCCCAGGTTCGATTCCGGTCAAGGGCATGTACCTTGGTTGCCGGCACATCCCCAGTAGGGGGTGTGCAGGAGGCAGCTAGCTGACCGATGTTTCTCTCTCATTGATGTTATTGATGTTTCTAACTCTATCCCTCTTCCTTCCTCTCTGTAAAAAAATCAATAAAATATATATTTTTAAAGATAGGTAAATGCATGGAGGGGACAGGGGAGGGGCTCCAGAATCTCTCAGGGAAGTGATCGATGGTGACACCTGGCCAGGTACTGGGCTCTGGAACCAGACTGCCTAGGTTCGATTCCTGGCTCTGCCACTTGCTAGCTGTGTGGCCTTGCAGCTTTGTCACCCTCGACCGGACACCACAACAGGGCTCTAGTCCCAGCCGTTGCTTAGCCAGTATGTTCAGTGGCCATTCAGTTTCACTGTTCTGAGAGCCAGGCTCTGCAGGCAGAGACACACTTCCTGTAGCTCACACCTGGAGGCGGGGAGGGGACCCCTCTGCTTCATCCTGCTTCTTCCCAGGTGAGCTCCTCGTGAAGGAGCTGTTCTGGATGTTGAAGCAGCAAAAGGAGACCTTTGCCAGACACGTTTCTCTGTTCCAAAAAGATGGTGAGGGAAGATGGGAGTTCCGGGCCCCCAGCCTCCCCATCCTCCGTCCAAGAGTCCTTGTCCCCAGCCCCTTGCTTCTCCAGGTCGGGTCCCTCCTCCCTCAGACCCAGGGGTTCAGGCACCCAGGTCCTTCCTCCCGCAAAGCTGGGAGCTCCAGCACCAGCCCCGACCTTTGCCCCCTCTCTCATCCCCTTTAGCTTAACAATATGATTGTCTTTTTTTTTTTTTTTCTCTTCCGAGGCAGCTCTCTGTCCCAACAAATGCGGTGAGTACGGAGTATGGGAGCTGGTCCTCTTTCCCTCATATCTACTGTGAATGCCCAGCCTTTCTCCTCCCCCTGCTGGGTCTCCTGTGTCTTCATTCTCCGCGCCTGCGAGGGTCCGGGTCTCCAGCATTCCTTCTGCACCAAGGCCATCTAGGGGAGCACTCTTTCCGGAGCCTGGTTAGATCCCGGCTTCCTACCGAGCTGGGCTCGAGCCTGGCCCTGCCCTGCCCCGCAGCCTTGCCCTGGCCCTCTCCTTTTAGCCCCGCCTCTCAGGGGGCGCAGACAGCCTTGACCCTGCTCCCGCAGGTATGATGTTGCAGACTCTGACCTGGTGCAATTCCTGCGAGAAGAAGGTTCACGCTTGTCGGAAGAACCTGGATTGCGGGGGTGAGAGAGCTGGGCCCGAGAGGAGGGGTGGGCCAAGGCCACCGGTCAGCGGAAGAGAAAAGGCGGGGCTGACCCAGTGGAGGGGAGTTGGGGGAAGGCCAAGAGCCATAAAGCGCCATCCCACCGTGACCCCCTGTCCCCAGAGCGCAGAGTCAATGTCCATGAAATGGAAGACATGATCCTGGACTGTGAGCTCAACTGGCATCACATCTCTGAAGGCCTGACTGATTACACCTTCTACAGGGTGGGGCCCTCCAACCCCGTACCCCTTGAACTCCGAGCCCCCAGGCCCGTGTGCCCCCCTGTCTCACATTCCCCATGACCCATGACCCACTAGGTTTGGCTGCCAATGACCCCTTCCGGACCCTACACCCCGACCAGTACACAGGACTCCCATCTCCCCCACTGAGACCCGTGATCTTCTTACCCCTGTACTTCCCCCAACCCCTGAACTCCCCAGGCCTCTGTGACCCCTTGAGCTTGGGTCTAGGTTTGGAAGAACAAACCTGAGAGCATGGTGTACAAGGGGACAGCGCCCACCCTGACCAAGACCAAGGCAAATCCATCGGATGCGGGCACCTACCGCTGCCAGCTGAACACCGTGAAAAACAGCCCCGCCACCATCATCCGTTATCATGTCAGAGGTCAGTGCGGGGGAGCTGAGAGGAGAATGGGATTCCGGGGTCCGGGGTTGGGAGCGGCCTGCTTCAGGGGCGTGTGCGGGGGCATAACTTCCTGCCCCGCGTGTGGCTTTGGCCACGTAGGCAGGGCTTCCTTCGGGGTGGGGTTCCGGCGTAGCCGTCGGAGGCACGTTAATTATCTCCTGCTGGGGCTGGGTCCGGGGGCGGGCCGGGGCCCGGAGGGCTCGCCCTGGCCCTGGCTGTGCTGGGACCTTCTTGGTGCCTCCCAGGACGATCCCTTTCTCCTCCTCTATCAGTGTTGCCCAAAAGAGTTGTGGAGGAGACGCCGTCCACAAACATCATCCCAAACCCGGAGGATGTGACCCTGGACGAGGTGACTTGGAAGCCCAACAAGTCGGCCGCCACCACCATTCCGCCTCCGTCGCCGTCCTCCGCGGCGCAGTCCCCGACGGTGGAGAACATGCTGAGAAGCCTCCTGGTCGGGCTGCTGATCTGGGGCTTTGTGGTGCTGATAGCCAGCATTGTCATCTTGTGAGCAGCCTGCAGAGAAAGGCAGGGCTTGGCTGAGGGGCGGGACTTCCAGTCCAGAGGTGGGTCTGGGAGCCGTGGAGCCCTGAGCCCTGGACTGCCACTGGGGGGTGGGGTGTGGAACCACCAGTTGGGGCTTCCCGAGGAGGGCGAAGCTCGGATAATGGCTAGAATAAGATCAGCTATACTGGGGGCTGGGGGCTGACCCGGTTTGGCTGTGTGCACCCCACTGTCTCCCAGGATGCTCTGCTATTGGTCCGAGAAGAATCCTGGATACTTCATTGATTCCATAAAGTCCTGGGTCAGCACTGCCAAGGAGGCTGCTCAGAGCCCCAACGTTCCAGAGAAAAAGGACGAAAAATCTAGGAGCCAATAAAGATTTATTTGATTGTTTTAAGTATCTGACTCACTCCTCCATACTGATCTCAACTTGGGGTTCCCCGAAGAGGTGAGGTCTGGGGACAGTCTCCTCTCCAAGGGAGGAGGGGCTGGAGCCAGGCCCCCCCGTGGGTCCTGGCAGGGCCCAGCGGGCTGCTGTGCGATCCAGAATTAAGGAGTGGGGCAGAGCCAGCGCTACCCAGATCTCCTCCTCCAGGCCCGGTCCCCTCACAGGACGCCCCCTCCCCGCTCTTCCTGCCGGGTTTCCTCTGGCCTTTTCCTGTCCCCCACCCAGTGCTGGGAGCTGGGGCAGAGGAAAGGCTGAACAGGAGCAGTGGGGTCGGGAGCAGACCCAGGCCGACGGAGCCAGGGCCCCCCGGGGTGCTGCTGGGACCCGAAGCAGGGTAAGAGCCGGGGACCCGGGAGTCCAGATCCCTCCTCCCTCAGATCCAGGACTCAGTCCTCGGCCACTTCCCGTCCCACACCCAGGAGTCCGGGCTCCCTTCCCTTTCCTCTACCCAGACTCAGGAGCCTGGGCCCCAGCCCCCCTCCAGGTTCTGACCCAAGTCCAGGCCCTCCCCTCCCCTCCAGCCCATCCCCACTACTCAAAGCCTCAGGAGTCAGGGCCTTGCCCACCCTCCCGTAGGGCCATGCTATCTGGTGAACGGAAGGAGGGCGGGAGCCCCCGCTTCGGGAAGCTGCATCTGCCCGTGGGCCTTTGGATCAATTATCCCAGGAAGCAGCTGGCCAAGCTGGGGCGGCGCTGGCCCAGCGCAGCCTCCGTCAAGTGAGTGCCCTCCTCCCCGGAACTCCGGCCCCTGCCCCGTCTGCCTCCTGCCTGTCCTTGTCGATGACCCGGTCCCTGCCCTAGGCAGTGCCAGGGACCTCTGAATGGGCAAGTGAGCTGGTGGTCGGTCGGTCGGTCGGAAGGACACAGTGGGCCACGGCGATCCAGGGCCCGGGTGGGGGAGGTGCTGGGCGTGGACACAGGATGGGGACCCAGAAGGCGATGGATTTGATTCACTTCTTTCCCTGATCACCCTTGGAGGTTCCCTTCTGTGGGACTCGCCTACTTACTTATTTATTTCATCTCTTTCTTTGTCTCCGGCTTCTGCCCACCTCGCATCTCCATACGCCCTACGCTCGCTTCCCACCTTTCTGCCCGTCTCTGTCCCGTCTCCATGGGTCTCTGTCACTCCGCCTCGGGGTCTCTGCCCCCCTCCCCCCCAATCTGGGTCTTTGTCCCCCTCACCCCTTCACTCATACAAAATATACAGTACATCTCACACACCAAGATTGACGCTCGTCAAAGGTTGCATAGGAACTATTAATGCAAACACAAGAATCTAATTTGTACTTTAGATTATTGATCTCATACTCACTCTGAGAGTCGTCTATATTACTTAGTGACTAGCCAATAGTTGTCACTTAGACATGATACAAGCTTATTTGTCACTTGCTCTAATACTCAGGAGGCAGACAGTCCAGAGCTGCTGGGACGACTTGTATCCCTGAGATCTCCCGAGACCAGCCTCTGCCCTTAATTTCTCTCTGATTTCCCTGGCTGTGGGCTCCTGTCCCCATGCAAATGACAGAAATGCGGGCTTTTATACCAATCAGTGGAGCATCCGGGGAAGGGGAGGATCA
>NW_005872015.1:32844-35000 GCF_000147115.1 Myotis lucifugus
GGCGGGACCTAGAGCCCGGGGGTCAAGTGGAGGAAAGGCTGGGTTCGGCCCCGGGTCAGCCAGATGTGCTAGGCCAGAGCCCCTTGGGGTAAAGGCCACGCCCCACGGGCGGGGCCTCTGGTGCTGGGGCGGGGCCTGCAGAATAGAGGAGCCTGGAGCTAGAGGTGTTGGCCGGGGCGGATGCGTGGAGTGGGATCCTGTGGGTGGAGGCCTCTCAGAGCAGTAGTTCCTGAGGGCAGGCGGCCCTTTGCGGATGGAGACTAGAAGGGGGAGGGACCTGGCGCGCGGAGAAATGGGCTGCGAGATCAAAGCCTGAGAATGGGCGGAGCCTCCAAGGGGCGGGTCTTGGAGCTGGTGGCCTTAGCAGGGTTGGCTTCCAAGTCTGAGCGCTGGGGCTTGAGGGTGGAGACCAGGGAAGATCGGGCCTGGAACTGGAGGTGGTGCCATTGGTGAAGTAGCAAGTGGGGGGCAGGGCCTGGCAGGGGTGGGTGGGGCCAGGCTCACAGGACTAGGCTGCTCAAGGGGTCCTGTAACCTCTTTTCTGCTTCTGAGTCTCCTTTTGGGAGATAGAGTGGTTGTGGCAGTTAAGCTCATAGGCTTTGAACTCAAGCTGAGAATCCAACCCGTCCTAGTTGAAGTCAGCAAAGTGCTAGAAGATTCAAGGAGATAGTGTGTAGAAGGAGTTTTAGCCCAGTGCTTGGCGCATTAGTTGCTTAATATGGAATGGCAATTATAACTATCATTGTCTTTTTAAAAAAATATGTTTTTAGCCCTAGCCAGTTTGGCTCAGTGGGTAGAGCGTCGGCCTGCGGACGGAAGGGTCCCGGGTTTGATTCCGGTCAAGGGCACTTATCTTAGTTGCAGGCTCCTCCCCTGGTCAGGGCTGGTGCAGGAGGAAACCAATCCGTGTATTCCTCTCGCATTGATATTTTTCTCTGTTTTTATTTTCCCCTTCCACTCTCCCTAAAACTAAATGAAAAAACATCCTCGGGTGAGGATTTTTTAAAAAAATGTTTTTATTGATTTTTAGAGAGAGAAGAAGGGAGAGGGATAGAGAGATAGGAACATCGATGAGAGAGGAACATCATGGCTGCCTCCTGCATGCCCCTTCCTATGGCTCGAGCCTGCAACTGGGCATGTGCCCTGACTGGGAATCGAACCGGTGACTTCTTGGTTCCTGAGTTGATGCTCAACCGCTGAGTCACACCAGCTGGGCCATCATTGTCTTTTTTTCTTTTCTTTTTTTTTCTTATTCTTCAAAAAGCATTCATTGGGCGCCTACTCTGGGCCACACATTATTTAGGACCCTGGGAGAATACAGTGGGGACATTGACAGGTGAAGTTCCCACCCTCCTAGATTTTACAGCCTCGTGAGAAACACACCAGTTCACTGGGTCACCTCATCCACTAGGCGCCGACTGTATGCCAGGGCTGTGCTGGGCCCAGACAGAGCCCCAAGCGCCCAGGGGGTGCCATTCTCTGCTTCAACTTGGAATGTCAGGGAAGGGTGTTCTGTTTCCATGGCGTCTTCTCTGTTCACTGCAAAGTCCCTAGTGGCCAGAAGAGAGCCCAGCACATACTAGAAGATGCTCAAAATAGATTAGTTGAAAGAATGAATGAATTTCTGAGGTGAACACTTTATGATGGGGATGGGTAGGAGTCAGGCGGAAAAAAATATATATTCCAGGCGCAGGGGGCAGCATATGCAACCCCTAAACGTGGGGAGCAGCCTCATCTCTCCAGTGCCAACTCTTTGTCTCTCTCTTTAAAAAAAAAATTATATATATATATATATGTATATATGTGTATATATATATATATATAGATATATATATATATACAAATGGCCAACTGGATGGATGGTGTCAGCCAGGGTAGGAGCTGCATTCTCATCAATGAGAGAAAAGAAAGCAGGTTCTGTGCCTCTTCCTGCTCTTCCTGCATTCCTCTGAATCGTCATGTTAGAGGTCAGCAGGATCCTGGCTCCTGTGCCTTGGAACTGGGAGCCGTCACCCTATAGGAGGGCAGAGGAGAGGCCCTGGCCAGCGCTAGGATCTGACGAGCCCAAGCCTAAGACGACCACCTGCTCCTTCCTCCCCCTTGGACCCTGTCAGGCTGAATCCTGATGCCCCAGGGCCTTGCCAGGTCCCAGAACT
>NW_005872015.1:35241-38822 GCF_000147115.1 Myotis lucifugus
CTAAACTTGGCCCCAAGGGGCAGCCGAGCGCCAAAGATGTTTCTCTCCGACCCCAGCTGACTTCGGACCAGGCTGACCCAAGTGCCTCATTCAAGAGCCCCCAGCAACCGGGCCCTACTTTCTTGCTGGCTCCCAGGGCTACCAGGATGGCCCAGGTGAGGCTCAGCCTCTCTTCCCCCAGAAGACCCCTGACGCCCCACCCGTTAGGCTGAAAGGGCGACAAGAACTTCAACCCCCAGAATTTCCTTGGGGCTCCGTGTGCTGGAAGGTGTCGCTCCCAACAAGGTAGAAGGATATTTTTTAAAATATATATAATCTATTAACTTTTTTACAGAGAGGAAAGGAGAGGGAGAGGAGGATTAGAAACATCGATGAGAGAGAAACATCGATCAGCTGCCTCCTGCACACTCCCGTGTCCGCAACCAAAGTACATGCCCCTGACCAGAATCGAACCCTGGGACCCTTGAGCCCGCAGGCTGACGCTCTATCCACTGAGCCAAACAGTCAGGGCAGTGGTTCTCAACCTTCCTAATGCCGTGCCCTTTAATACAGTTCCTCATGTTGTGGTGACCCCCAATTTCATTGTTACAAATTGAACATAATGAAAGCATAGTGATTAATCACAAAAACAATATGTAATTATATATGTGTTTTCCGATGGTCTTAGGCGACCCCTGTGAAAGGGTCGTTCGACCCCAAAGGGGTCGCGACCCACAGGTTGAGAACCGCTGGGTTAGGACAAGGTAGGAGATATTGTAGGAGAGGATAGTAGGAGTGGAGGAGGATAGATGGCTGAGAAAGATTCCAGGACGAGTAGGGAATAGTTCCCTTTATTCAAAGTTGGGGAAGGCACTGGATTCCAAGGGAGAATGGAACCGCCTGTTGTAGAAAGATCTCCGTAAAAGTACCCTGGAGGGGGGGGGGCGGGTAATGGAAGAGTCTGTCTTCTGGGTGAGCCTCTATTTCCAGGAGAGGAGTGGACGAATCCCTTTTTAAAAGGTGGCTTACACTGGAACGATTGGACCATGGTTGATGGGGGCAGGTGGTACTGATCCTTCTATTTTACATATTTGGGTGGCAATCGACTTGTTGGAGTGTTAAGGGGCAGAGAGGGAGAAAGGGCTAGCAGTTGGGAGTCAGTGGGAAGTTATTTCATCCATAGAACTGTAATGTATTAGTGGAAATACTCATATTTTTGTGTGATGATTATAGGAGAATCATCCTTATAGTGGTGTCTGCTTTGGGGCAGCCAAGCTCAACGGCTGGGGTCAATGGGAGAGCCACTGTAGGGGGTGGTGGAGCTAATGGAACAGTCCTATTTCTACTATCAGAGAGAGATCCAATGGCTCACGCTTAGCTGTGAATGTGGGTGAGAGTTTCAGACTATTCAGAGAAGAGTTTGCAGAGAACAGAAGTCATTCCTTTGTTGACCAGCAGGATGGAGCAAGTTCATGGTAGGAAAGGGGTTGCTTATAACAGCTCATTCCTCCAGACAAGGCTGGAGAAAAAAGGGTCTATTTTGGGAATGTGGTCAAATTGGAAGGATCTATCTTGGGAGTATGGAACAGCCTTTTATGGGAAGAGGGGGAGACATTGGAAACATCCATTCTTTTGGGTGACGTTCATGAGAAATTCCTTTGTGAGAAAGAGGCTTTATTAGAAGTGTCCATTCCTTGGGAAAAGGAGTAAGAGGTGAGTTTACTATAGAAAGGAATTTATTTGCACGCCTCTATTCATGGGTGGCCGTAATCTGAGAGTTCACTGTGTCTGCTGTGCAAGCATCCCTTCTTGGTTTAAGGAACAGGAGAGCCCATTTTAGAAAGAGGGTTCATATATATACATATATATATATATATTTTTTTTTAATATATTTTTATTTCAGAGAAGGAGATAGAAACCTCAATGATGAGAGAGGATCATTGATTGGCTGCCTCCTGCATGCTCCCTACTGGGGATTAAGCCTGCAACCCAGGCATGTGCCCTTGACTGGAATCGAACCTGGGACACTTCAGTCCGCAGGCCGACGCTCTATCCACTGAGCCAAACGAGCTAGGGCCATATATTTTGGGTCATTTCATTCCTTTGACAGGGTTGGAAAATGGGAGCGTCTACCTTCAGAAAGAGAGCAGGCTGAAAAGGTCCATTTTTCCAGAAGCAGATGAGCAAATCCATTGTAGGACGGGGTCTCTTTGGAAAAGTCCACCCGTTGGGTAAAGGTAATGGGAGAGCTCAGTGTAGGAAGAGGATGTATGAATATCAGAATGACTGTTCTCTCAGACGTGCCTGGAGAACAGAAGGGTCTAATGTAAGAAGTGGATCAGATGGAGCTCTTCCGTTTTCCTGGGATGGAGATGGGAGAGTCATTTTTAGGAAGGGGTCTTCTGCAATGCACCTCTTCCTTTGGTGGGTGCAATGGGGCCCTCCATTATAAGGAGGTCCTTGAAAACATCTATTAATAAGGTGGGGTGCCCTAACCGGTTTGGGTCAGTGGATAGAGTGTCAGCCTGCAGACTCAAGGATCCCAGGTTCGATTCTGGTCAAGGGCATGTACCTTGGTTGTGGGCACATCCCCAGTAGGGAGTGTGCAAGAGGCAGCTGATCGATGTTTCTCTCTCATCGATGTTTCTAACTCTCTATCCCTCTCCCTTCCTCTCTGTAAAAAATCAATAAAATATATTTTAAAAAAAGAATAGTTCTTAAAAAAAATTCTTAAATTCTCTAAAAAAAAAAAAAAATAAGGTGAGGTTACTAGAAGTGCCACTATACGGAGATGTCCTTTTGGGGGGATGGGAATATTGAGAGCGTCCATCGATGGGAGAGCATCTTTGGGAACATCCATCATGGGAGAGGGGGTACCAGTAATAGGTGAGTTCATTGTAGGATTATGTCTCCTCGGAAGCGAGTCCATCATAGGGCGGGAAAAAATGAGAGTCCGTTGTAGAAAGGGCGTCTCCTTGGAAGTGTACATTCATGGGGTGGAGATAATGGAAGAAATCTTTGCTCAAAGGGGGAGTCTCTTTAAAGGTATCCACTCCTTGCTTTGGGAATATTGAAAGAAACTGTATTTAGAAGGGGAAATGTCTTAGGAAGCCTCCATGATGGGGGTGGAATGATGGGTAAGTGGGGGAAGGGGCAGGGAAATGGGAATGTTCCTCGGAGAAAGAAGGTTACCTTGGAAAGGTCCATTCTTTGAGGGGGGGAATGGAATAGTCCATTGTAGCAATGGGGACACACATTGGAAGTACCCCTTCTTTGGGCTGGATATTATGGGAGAGTCCACTGCAGGGATTGCTTTGAAAGAGTCCATTCAAGGGAGATGAGAGGGATGGGAGAATCTACTGGAGAAAGATCTGGGAATCATCCATTTTTTTTGATGGAGGGGAATGGTAGAGCCCATGTCAAGAAGGGGGTTCCTTCCCCGCCTTGACTTGGGTTCAGTGGCTGAGTGTCGACCTATGAACTGGAAGGCCGCGGGTTAGATTCCCCGTCAGGCCACAGGCCCGGATTTTTGTGCTCCATCCCCAGTGTGAGGCGTGCAGTGAGGCAGCCAGTCAATGAAGTCTCTCTCATCATTGATGGTT
>NW_005872015.1:41255-43003 GCF_000147115.1 Myotis lucifugus
TCTGATGTCACTTCCGATTGGCCCTCACAAGACTTCCTGCTTCTCTGACATCACTTCCCATTCCGTTATTCTGACATCACTCCCTGCTGGAGCCTGCATCACTTCCTGCCTTCTGGCTTCTCTTCCTGTCTCTGCAAGCATCCCCTCTCCACAGTCTAGTCTCCCTACCTGGTTATATCACTTTCTCAAGCTCCCTCCCTTTTCCTGAGTCAATTCGTCAGCCACTGATAAGTCGGTAGATGGATATATAGGTATCTAGATACGGATAGATTATATAGTGTTAGCTACTGTCATTTAAACTAAAGGTCCTCTTTAACCAGCCCTCACTTCCTGTGTTTGCTGAACTCACTTTCTGTAACTGAATTCACTTCCTTTTCTGAGTCACAGACCTTCTTCTCCCTGGAGTGCCCATCCTACAGGACCTGTTTGCTGCCCAGTTCCTCACCGCCACCCGTGACCATCCTATTGCTTCCTGGAATTCTCAGGGTTTCTGGGTGTAGGGCGGGCTTGACTTCCCATCTATGAAATGAAAGGGGATCTTTGGGGGCAGATAGTCCATGTTCCTTGAGGAGCCTTGATTGGTGGACCCCTCTCCTTCCGAAGGCTTCGCTTCCTGTACATCCCTGCCCAGTGTGGTTTGACTTTTTTTTCTGGCTCTGACTTTATTTCCTGTCCTTGGCCTGATATCACTTTTCACTGGCTGACTGCCACCCCACTCCCACTTCCTGACTCTCCATTCTTTTTCTTTCCTTCAGGAATTCTGGATAAATACTTCTTTGACTAAAGGGGGCCTCTTTGCTCAGTATCCTTTGTCCTCCTTGAGTTGTCTCTGTTGAGGAACTGTAAGTCCCGTAAGGCACCAGGCGTGGTCTTAAAATGCCCAAGAAACTTCTGCAAAGCCTTTCTTTTTTTAAATATATTTTTATTGATGTCAGAGAGGAAGGGAGAGGGAAAGAGAGATAGAAACATCAATGATGAGAGAGAATCATTGATCGGCTGCCTCCTGCATGCCCCCCACTGGGGATCAAGCCCACAACCTGGGCATATGCCCTGACCAGGAATCGAACCGGCGACCTCTTGGTTCCTGGGTCGACGCTCAACCGCTGAGCTACACCCGGCTGGGCATCAAAGCCTTTCTTAAGACCTGAGGTTCCCCCAGGCCTGATGCCTGCTAGAAACCCAACTGGAAAGTAGGACTTTACTCATGGAGATCTTTAGGGTGTTGAAGGCAAAGTGGACTACAATTCCCAGAAACCTTTGGCGGAGCTCCCCAGTATCTTCCTATGTGGCTCCCCTGACACTTCTAGGGAGTTGTAGTCTGATCTTGTTGGCATCTCTCTGTCTCCTCAGACTCTGTATTCAACGCTGCCAGCTCTCCTGGATAGTAACCCCTTCACAGGTGGGGCAGAGCTTCCCGGACCTGGCGCAGAGCTGGAGGCCATGCCTCCGGGTTTGAGACCGACCCTGGGCGTGTTCCAGGCAGCTCTGGAACTGACCAGCCAGTGCGAGCTGCACCCGGACCTTGTGTCTCAGACTTTCGGCTACTTGTTCTTCTTCTCCAATGCATCCCTTCTCAACTCACTGATGAACGAGTGAGCGCAGACTGGACGGCAAGGAGGCAGACAGGGGGCCTGAGACCAGGTCAAGTAGACTGATCACGGCTGAGCCTACTCTAGGCACTCTGGAAAGCAGCTCCAGTCCCAGCTGAGGCCAGAGGCCTGAGCAGAGCAGGTCATGTACCCATGCTG
>NW_005872015.1:43614-46679 GCF_000147115.1 Myotis lucifugus
TATAAATTTTCAAAGAGACACAAAAAGTAGCCGCCGTGGAATAATGAATCCCCAGGTACAATCACCAGCTTCAACACGATGAAGGGATGGCTAAGTTAGTTTCTTCTCCGTCCCCTGCCTACTCCTATCTTCATTTATTCTGCACCAAATCACTTAAAAAATGTTTTTGTTAATTTTTAGAGAGGAAGGGAGAGGGTGAGAGAGAGAAACATCGATGTGAGAGAGAAGCATTAATAGGTTGCCTTCTGTACACATCCTGACTGGGGGACTGAACCCGGAACCTGGGCTTATGCCCTGACCATGACCTCCCGGTTCATGGGTCGATGCTCAACTACTGAGCAACACCAGCTGAGCAGCAAACCCCATTAAAAAAAAAAAAGTTGAGAGAGATTGCCGAACCGGTTTGGCTCAGTGGATAGAGCGTCGGCCTGCAGACTGAAGGGTCCCAGGTTCGATTCCGGTCAAGGGCATGTACCTTGGTTGCGGGCACATCCCCAGTAGGGAGCGTGCAGGAGGCAGCTGATCGATCTCTCTCATCGATGTTTCTAACTCTCTGTCCCTCTTCTTCTCTGTAAAAAATCAATAAAATATATTTTAAAAAAAAGCTGAGAGCACACCCTTCCCTACCATCACTTCAGTGACACCAGACTTCACAGTGCCCTCAAGGCATTGCACAGACACCCGTACATCCCACTACATCCAACCCCTCTATGGAGGGCTTTCTAGTTAGGATTTCTCAGCTGCTCCATAATGACCACAGACTTCTCACCTCATCTTCCCACCAGGCTTCATGGAACAGTCTACGAACCGACCACCCCACGCTGACCCCTGCTCAGCTCCACCATCTGCTCAGCCACTACCAGCTGGGTCCTGGCCGCGGGCCCCCACCTGCTTGGGAGCCTCTCCCTGCAGACCGGGATGCTGTGGACACAGGTGAGGAGAAATGGGGACAGGCATGGATGGGGGCGATCAGCTTGCTTCTGTCCTTGGGACCTCGGAATCCATAGCCCCAGCCCCTTCCTCCTCCTTACTCAGGATTTGGACCCCTAGCCCTCTCCTCCCCCAGCATCTAAGTGCTGGACCTCAATCCCCTTCTCCCCAGGATACGGGACTTCAAGCCCCCAGCTCCCTCTTTTTTTCCTAGGGGTTCAGACCCCCAGCTTCTTTCCCTTACAACAGTGGTTCTCAACCTTCCTAATGCCGCGACCCTTTAATACAGTTCCTCATGTTGTGGTGACCCCCAACCATAAAATTATTTTCGTTGCTACTTCATAACTGTAATTTTGCTACTATTATGAATCGTAATGTAAATATCTGATATGCAGGATGTATTTTCATTGTTACAAATTGAACATAATGAAAGCATAGTGATTAATCACAAAAACCTTTTCCGATGGTCTTAGGCGACCCCTGTGAAAGGGTTGTTCGACCCACAGGGTTGAGAACCGCTGCCTTACAAACTACCCTCCCCGTCATCCAGGAGTCCCAGCTTCAGGCCCTCCACTCGAAGGAATCCGTAAAACTAAGTTCCAGTCTTTCTTTCCTCTGTGGACCCAAGAACCCAACTACATCGCCCGTTTCCCAGGCAACGGTGGCCTTTTGTAGTGTGAACTACAACTCCCATGATGCTTGGGAACTCCAAGCGTCGCGTTGGAGTGGACCCCGCTCTAGGAGTTGCTGGGGGGTTTTAAGTTTTTCCTTCCTTCGGACGTGACGCAGCCTAGTCTCTCTCTGACACTGCTGCCTACTGCCCATTTTCAGAACTTAATTCTGCGTTTTCGGTCTCATAGGGGACATCTTCGAAAGCTTCTCCTCCCATCCGCCCCTCATCCTGCCCTTGGGCAGCTCGCGCCTGCGCCTCTCCGGGCAGGTGACGGACGACGCCTTGCACCGTGAACTGCGCAGACTCCGCCGCCTCCTCTGGGACCTGGAGCAGCAGGAACTGCCGGCCAATCACCGCCACGGACCTCCTGTGGCCACGCCCCCTTGAAAACCAATAGCAAACGAGCGCGCGAGCCTTGAAAATTCTTGGGCTGCTACTCACTGGAGCCCTCCTGAGCGCAGAACTTTCTGGGAGTTGTAGTTCTTTTCCCGCTTGGAATGCTGGGAGTTTGAGTTTTTGGGTCGTAGAGGCTGGGACGGTGGGTAGATGGGTGTGGGATTGGAGTGCCAGGAGCAATAAAGGCATCTGTGGTATTGACAACGTCTCACTGGTTAAGACCCCGGAAACGTTAGTGATGATTTTCTGCGGAATATGGCACCAGGGCCCTTGCCTGGGGCGCTGGGCTCCTGCCGACTCCCAGGAGGTATTTATAACCACGGCCTCGGCTTGCCCTCTTGCACGTAATCCAACCCGGGAGCACGGGGGCCTCCCACGAATCTCGGGGCAGAGCTCGGGAGCGTGCTCTGCCAAATATCAGCGGGAACCAGCCCTGCTCGAGGGGTTTTTTGTTTGTTTTGTTTTGCTTTTTTCAAGCTCTCGCTTTGATCCCCAAAGTCCGTACTCGAGCGCCCTCCTCCCTCAGACCCCGGAGTCGGTTCCCAGCCCATTCTGCACCTGCGGAGTCCCAACACCTCCAGTCCCCATCCCCCAGCATCCGCAAGCCTGGGCTCCCTGCCCACGCCTCTCCCCCGGGAGCCCCGGCCCCGCCCACTTTCCCCGCCAACCCAGGAATGCGGGTCCCTTTCCCCCTCCTTCGGGCCCGGGAGTCCGGGAGTCCAGTTGCACTTTTCACCCCCCTGAACCCGACTCCTGCTGCTGCGTCAGGGAAACGCTGAGTGACAGGTGGCACCTGCCTGCGGGGTCTGGACGCGACCACCTGCCTCCGCTGCTCACCCGCCGCCACGCCCCGCACCTGCTCCTGTCAGTCCGCCCGCCGCCGCCGCCCCGGGACGCGGAGGAGGAGCGAGCGGGGAACCCCGACGTCCGCCCCGCCCCAGTCCCTCCTCAGCCCCAGCTCCCGCCCCTTCTCACCGTCCCAGGCGGGGCTCCCGGCTCCCGGCTCCCCGCCCCGCTTCACGGACTCCCAGCACGTCCCAAAAGAGGTGGGGGGGGGGTCCCTAGC
>NW_005872015.1:48322-50477 GCF_000147115.1 Myotis lucifugus
GAGCTGTAGGAGGGTTCTCTGGGCTGGGGAATACCCTAACTCTGGGAGTGTGCAGGGTGGGGTGAGGTGGGAGGGGGGCGGTGGGACCCTAGAGGTATGTGTTTTTCTGTGCAAAAGAGCACTCGTGCATAAAGGAGGCCTCAAGTTGTGTTGGCTCAATGAGTGTGCAACTGGCTAATGCAATGATCCTAGGAATGGTGGGGAGTGGGCGGGTAGAGGTGGGTGTGCAGAGGGTCAAAGGAACAGGGGCCTAACCTGACACGCGTGCAAAGTGAAGTGCACAGAGCGGAGACTTCAGAGCGGCCCGGGGGACAGTGAGCTACCAGGCCTCGAGTGTCAGCGCTGTAGTTGAGGCCCCAGCGTCGGTGGAAAGTGTGCAAGTGAGTGAAACCAGAGGCCAATGCCCGAGTAGGCAGAAGGCACTTGAGTGTGCCAATGAGTGTGCTAGCTACGTGGCTGGATGGGTGCAAAGACACAATGACCCAAAAGAGCAAGGAGCGTGCAAAGAGTGCAGGAACACAAGAGCAGAAATGAGTGAAGGGCCCAGATCCTGACTGTGGCACGTAAGTGTGCTACTGTGGCTGGGGGAGGGGCAAGCCAGAGTGAGCAGAGGGTGAGGAGCGAGTGTCAAAGGTATACACAGGGGCACGGAAGTGGCGTGTGTGCAAAGCTAGGGCCCAGGGGAATGCGCGTTCGAAGGTGGGTGTGCAGAGGAGGCGGCTGTGGGGAGGCCGGAGGCAGCGCAGAAGGCCGCAGTGCGTGCGAGGCGAGGCGGAGTGCCTGGATCCGGCGAGGTGCAAATGGGCCAGGCTGCCAAGAGGGAGGTTGTGCCAGGGGGTGGGTGGGCACACACTCCTACAGGGGGCAGGTGGAGCCGGGGGCAGGGCTGCCTCCTGCCTGCACGCTGGCTGGCACCTCACCCCAGAACGGCTCTGGCCCTCCGCGCTCCGCTGGCAGGGAGCAGGCGGGAGGCCCAGGAAAGGGAGCGGGCTGCCTGCCCACCCGCCCGCAGGGCTGTGTGTGTAAGGGGGCTGGGCACGCGCGTCCCGCCAACAGCAGCAGCTCGAACCGCCTGCCAGGCCGGGCTCCTGGACACTCCCTCCCGCCTCTCTCCTCCCACTCCCTCCCTTCCCTCTACAGTCCTCCAGCTCCGGATCCACAGACGGTATCAGGACCCGAGTAAGTGTGGGCCCTGCACGGGAGGGGATGGCGGCCCCTCTCCCCCGGGGCCCCCTGGAGCGCAGCTGCCGGGTTTCCGGGCTGGTTCCAGAGCCCCAGTCCCTCTGCCCTGGAGGCACGGAGACCCATCCTCTGGAGGTCCCAGGAGTACAGGTCCCCTGCACCCCACCCCTCGGAGCTCCTGGGTGTCCCCACTTCCAGTGAAATGCGTGCACCCAGAAGAGAATGCTCCCCGCTCCACCTTTGGTGCACGCACGAGTCTCAGGACGTGGCTTTCGGCTTCTCTCTCTCCTCAAGGCCAGGAGTCCTGGCCCCACCCCTGTTCCAGCAACCCCCCAGATCCTTGATCCTCAGCCACCGCACCCCTTGGGGACTGAGGCCGGGATTCCTGCCTTTCTGGAGCGTGGAAAAGTCTGGCTTTCCAGCACTTCTGCCCATAGAGCCACAAGTCGGGGCTCCCAGCTCCCAGCACTTGGGTTTCACTCCCTGTCCTGCTGCCCCACATGGGGGTAGGGGCGGGGGTGGGGGTGACCGAGGCCTCCGGGACCCTCCTTCCCACACAGCCTCTTCCTCCCGGCCTGGCTGGCTGCCTGAAGGCCTCGCGGGGCCCTTCACCACCTCTCCAGTCTCCGACCCAGATCCGTGGATCTCAGCCTCAGGCCCGGCTCTGGCCCCCATCCCAGCCTCGCCCTCCGGCCCCGCCTCCTTCCTCTCCAGTCCTGGGGTCCTGCGCCCTGAGCCCAGACGCTGCCCTTGGAGGCCCCTGAGGAATGTGAGTCTGCACCAGAGTGAGGGGAAGCCCCGCTGGCAGTCAGGCCTTGGTCCTCTGTCCTGCTGGCCTCTGCCCCTCGCTGGTGGTGTCAAGCTGACCCTCTACTTCACGTGGGGCTGGGCGGGGAAGGAGGAACAGGGCTGCGGTAATGACATCACACCTGCTTTTCCAGGCGACTCCCAAGACCTCCCAACGCTGGAGGGA
>NW_005872015.1:51801-54394 GCF_000147115.1 Myotis lucifugus
ATTCTAGGAGGCTGTGTACGGGACATCATACTTTAGAAGAGACGTTTAGATTTATCCTATAGCTCTCCATCTGTGTCTATATTACGCCTTACTAGTAAGCTCCCGCCACTTGAAGAGAACCCTTAGCCGCTTTCTAAGTGTACGATCCGTGGGCGGATTAGTAAGTTAAAAATTCAAAAAATGAGCCATAAACTTACCACACAGGGTAGGCGGGGAGATGTGTGTGTGTGTGTGTGTGATCCAGGAGCGGGTGTGTGAGATCCAGGAGCGGGTGTGTGCGCGCGTGTCCACGGTCCCTCTCGGGGTCCGCTGTCCCGCCCGGCCCCTCCCGCGCTCGGAGCCCGCCCACGAGGCCTCTCCCCGCCCCGCCCAGGTCTCGGAGCTCCGGCAGCAGCTGCGCCTGCGGGGCCTCCCGGTGTCGGGGACCAAGTCGACGCTCCTGGAGCGCATGCGCGGAGGCGCCCCATCCCGCGAGCGGCCGAAGTCGCGGCGCGAGGAAGGTCCCGCGGGCGCGCCCTGGCCACGCCTCAGGCCCAAGGCCCTCGCAGCCGCCCGACGTCACGGCTCGGTGAGGGCGGGGCTATGCGCGAGTGGGCCAATGAGGAGAAGACGCAGCGGGCCGGGCGGGAGGTGGAGAAGGGAATTGCCGGGGAAGCGCGGGGCGTGGTTAAGAGGAAATGGGGGGGAAGAGAAGCCAATGAGAATAAGGGGCGTGGCCAGGGTCTGGAGGGAAAGGCCGGGCCAGGGCCAGGGGGTGGAGCCTCAGGTTAGGAGTGGGCGGGGTCGCGAGAGTGGGCGTGGCTTATAGGACCATCCTCTGGGTTCTAGTCCAAGCCCCGCCCAGCATCTCCCCCGCCGCCGCCTCTTTCTCGTGCCGTGGGAACCCACGTGCCCGCTCCCGCTCCGGCTCCGGCTCCGGCTCCGGCTCCGGCTCCGGCTGCAGAACCGACCCCTTCCTCAGCTCCAGCCGCAGCACCAGCCGCAGCAGCCCCGACTCTGGAGCAGGAGCTGCAGGAAGCGATTCGGAGGGCGCAGGTGAGAGGCAGTGGGCAGGTGGTCTCCTGTCGGGATTAGGGCCAGAGTCCCAGGTTCACTCCGCTTCTGCCTGTCCGTCCGCAGTTGCTTCCGAACCGGGGCATCGATGACATCCTGGAGGGTCAGGACGAGCCTGCTGGTAAAAGCCGAACTCCTAGATTTTGGGGCAAAGGGGGCTGAGGTTCTGGACTCCTGGGAACTGGGAAACCCCTAGGGAACTGGGGGCCGGACCCCGCCTTCCTAAACTCACCCTCCATTTCTTCCCCCGCAGACCTGCTGCCCCCTATCCCCTTGGACTTCCCTGGCTCCTTCGACGTGCTGTCCCCTTCCCCAGACTCTGAAGGCCTCTCCTCTGTCTTCTCTTCCTCGCTCCCGTCCCCCACAAACTCCCCATCCGCCTCTCCCAGGGGCCCCACGGACTCCTTGGACTGGCTGGAAGCTCTGAGCGGGGGTCCTCCGCTGGGCTGCGGCCCCCCGGCCCCCAGCATCTTCTCTGCTGATTTATCGGACTCCGGTGGCCCGCGGCTGTGGGACCTGCTGGAGGGTCCATGGTGATGGATTCTAGGGTTTCAAGGGACGGAGAACCGGTAGGGACGGGGAGTCACAGAGACAGACTCCCTGAGGGAGGGGTTGGAACAACTGGGAGAGCCCCCTCCCACCACAGACCCAGAATCAGAAGCAACTCTCATCTCACCTGGGCCCCTAAACTGCTGCTGGACACGCCAACCACCTGACTGTTCCTGCCTGACCTCCTAGGCTCGCCTCCAGGGCTGTGTGCTGGGGGCGGGAGCCTCATTTGCTGCTGGCCGGGCAAACAAGCTGCTTGCTGCTTCCCGCACAGACCTCTCCGATGTCTTCTTATCCCGCCAACTGCGTGGCTACCTGTGGCTGGGGCCCTGGAGGGTGCTCTATGCTCTTGGGGTGCAGAGAGGGGGAGGGAGAATCAGGAACTAGACCCTTGGCTTCTGGTTGGAGATGAGAACATCAGAAACGGCGTGTCCCAGGTCAGATTCTGAGCAGAGCCTGAGGCAACACTCCTGGGTCCATGATTTCTTAAAGAGGTGCTCCCAGGAGAAACCAAAAAGGAATGGGTGAGACAGGACAGCCAGGGGGAGACCAACTGGAGGGTGACGTCAGGTGAAGTCCCCATCTCAGCCCAATCCCGGAGGATGAATTAAGTTGCAGGGCCAGGCCCTGCTGGTGGGGCTCAGTGGTTGAGTGTTGACCCAGGAACCAAAAGGTCACCGGTTCGATTCCCGGTCGGGCCCGGTTTGCGGGCTCCCTCCCCAGTAGGGGTGCATACAGGAGGCAGCTGATTGATGAAGTTTCTCTCTCATCGATTTTTCTACCTCTCTCCCTTCCTCTCTCTTTAAAAATCAATAAAACCATATTTTTATTTTATTTTTATTTTTAAAATATTTTTATTGATTTTTACAGAGAGAAAGGGGGAGGGATAGAGAGTCAGAAACATCAATGAAAGAGAAACATCGGTCAGCTGCCTCCTGCACACTTCTCCACTGGGTATGTGCCCGCAACCAAGGTACATGCCCTTGACCGG
>NW_005872015.1:55936-70778 GCF_000147115.1 Myotis lucifugus
AGATGGGGAATATTACCAAGACATGCAGGCCCACATGGGGGGAGCACCAGTGTCAGTCCAGGCGGAAGAGGGAGAGGAGGGAAAGAGCATTTATTTGATTTCCTCGACAATGAACTGTTGAGCCAAGAGTCCCTAGCTGTTTGTTTCAGACAGAAGAATCCCCGGGGTTCGGATTCCCACTCAAAGGTCACATGCCCGGTAGGGTGGTGTGCAGGAGGCAGCTGATCGATGATTCTCTCCCATCATTGATGTTTCTATCTCTCTCTCCCTCTCCCTTCCTCTCTGAAATTAATAAAGATATATATATATTTAAAAAGGAACAGATGAGGCAGGTGATCTGGCCTGAGGTTGGCTAATGAGAGTGATTTCAGCGGGCTCCTGGGTCCCCAGGTGCCTGGAGCCTGGCCCTGGGGCAATCGGGCAGAGAACAGTGTCCTGGGAAGTGGCTGGGAGTCCAGGCTGCTGGTTGCTAGGTTTGCATAGCAAAGGCCTGTGCACAGGCGGGTTCTTTGTTATCTCCAGGAAGTGGCTGGCCCGGTGGGGGGCAGGCCCTCCACTGTCAACAAAGCCCCAGATGTCAAAACACCACAAATACTGTATCTACAGAGGAAGAAAAAGGCATCCTTCATGCACAGAGCTCACAGCAGCTGGGGGCTGGATGAACAGAACTGGCAAGGGGACCTGGGCTGGCCACCAGCCGTGACCACTACAGGTGGGAAAGGACACGATATCAGGACAATCCATGTGACAGGACGGAGAGCCCGTGATGTCCCCTTGCCTTGCTGTCAGTTCCTGACCTGTACCTACAGCCCCGTGTGGCTGAGAGTGTCTACAGACTGTGCCTGGCCTGGGAGACGTGCCAATGGATAGTGATCACCGTTACTAGTTTACAATCAACAATCCTAGTGCCTCGACGTGTGGAAAACTGTTGGACATGAGCGACCCCCCCTAAGAAAGGGCAAGGGAATGCATGCTCGGTACCATGAAGCAAAGGCAATCTTTTTAAAATATATATTCTTTTATTAATTCAGAGAGGAAGGAAGAGGGAGAGAGAGAGAGAAATATCAATGATGAGAGAGAATCATTGATGGGCTGCCTCCTGCACGCCACCTACTGGGGATCGAGCCCGAAACTCAGGCATGTGCCCTTGACCAGAATCGAACCCGGGACCCCTCAGTCCACAGGCTGATGCTCTATCCACTGAGCCAAACCGTCTAGGGCCAAAGGCAATCTTTGGTCTTCAGAAGAAGAACCCCTTTGCAGATGAAGTCATTGGAGATCAGAGAAGGGGAGTGATATGGCCAGTGTCTCACAGATGGGAGGGAGAGGGGAGAGAGAGAGGAACATCAGTGATGAAAGAGAAACATTGATCAGCTGCTTCCTGCACGCCCTGCCGGTGACCGAGCCCGCAACTTGGGCACGTGCTGTGATCAGGAATCGGACTGTGATCTCACGCTCATTCCCTGAGCCACGCTGGCTGGGCTGGAGTGGGGTTTTCAATGAATGAGCCCACATCCATGAGTCCACAGCTTGAGTCCTCAGAGTTAAAAAAACAAAGAGCCTCAATCTCTGCTCTGGTGAAGCTCAGACATCTGCCAAAAGAGAGTCCCGCTGCAGTGACGAGGGTGTTCACGGTCGGGGCCCGTGGGACCGCAGGGCCGGGGCGCCCAGGAAAGGCCAGAAGCCGCGGGGCCATGGGCAGAGCGGTCGGGGAGCGGATTTTGCTGACTCTCCAAGGACCAGGCAGAGCGGGTGGAGGAAGCGCCTGGAAGACGCCAGCCTTGTAGAGGCAGAACGTGCAAAGCTGAGGGTGTGAAGGGCACGGCCTGGTGGGTGGCCGCTGGGTGTTGCCGGACCCTTCACGTCCGGCTGGACCCCGGGGGAAACGGGTACAGCCGTCCCTGGGAACATCAGCGAGGGGCGTGAGGGGCTCCTCTGTTTCTCTTTCCCTCTGGACCAGTGGTTCTCAACCTTCTGGCCCTTTAAATACAGTTCCTCATGTTGTGACCCCCAACCATAAAATTATTTCCGTTGCTACTTCATCGCTGTCATGTTGCTACTGTGATGAATCGTCATGTAAATATCTGATCTGCAGGATGGTCTTAGGCGACCCCTGTGAAAGGGTCTTTCGACCGCCAAAGGGGTCGCGACCCACAGGTTGAGAACCGCTGCTCTGGACGCTCTGAGGCTGGATCTATCTCCCTGTCCACCTGCCCCCTCTCCCCCTGACTCCGGGCCCTGCCGCTGCCTCCATCTCTCCCGTGTCCGGCAGAGGGCAGCCGCGGGCTGAGTGCCTGCGGGGCCAGGGACCAGCCCGGGAGTGTGGGCCGCGGCGGAATTCTCCCGAAGGCGGGGATTTGAATGGAGGCGCGGGCGGGCGTGGGAATTTGAACCCAGAGCCAGGGGAGCGGCTTCGATCCTGCACTGAGGCCTGTCACCAGCCTTTCTCCAGACCTGTCAGTCCCTCCCTCCTTCCCCCGAGAAGAGGGCTAAGGCTCCCCCGGGGCGAGGGAGGAGGAGGGAGTTGGGAAAACCGAGGGCTGAACCAAAGTGGGGGGAAGGAAGCAGGAAGCCAGCTGGGGAGTCCTGAGCAGCCCCAGGGGACCCCTGCACCGCGCTGCCGGGGTCACAGGACTGTGGGAGAATGCGCACTCAGACGTGGCTGCACTGAACATCACGCTGTCACAAACCACACAGCAGTTTTGAGTTTAAATGCACGCGCCGTGACCCAGCAATTTCACTTCTAATAATAGATCCTTAAAAAGTGATATTTGCCCTGGCTGATTTGGCTCAGTGGGTAGAGCACCGTCCTGGGAACTCAAGGGTCTCGGGTTCGATTCCAGTCAAGGGCATGTACCTTGGTTGCGGGCACATCCCCAGTAGGGGGCGTGCAGGAGGCAGCTGATCGATGTCTGTCTCTCATCGGTTTCTAACTCTCTATCCCTCTCCCTTCCTCTCTGTAAAAAAATCAATAAAATATATTTTTTTTAAAAAAAGTGATATTAGCCCTGGCTGGTTTGGCTCAGTGGACAGAGCGCCGGCCTGGGAACTCGAGGGTCCCGGGTTCGATTCCAGTCAAGAGCACATGCCGGGTTTGCAGGCTTGATCCCCAGTAGGGGGCGTGTAGGAGGCAGCTGAGCAATGATTCTCTCTCATCATTGATGTTTCTCTTTCTCTCCCTCTCCCTTCCTGTCTGAAATCAATAAAAATATATTATTAAAAAAGGTGATATTAGCATGCATAAAGATTTCCCACACTTCAGCCAATAGACATAAATGACAAGGACATTCTTCTTGGCATTATTATTATTATTATAATTATTTTTAATCCTCACCCAAGGATATGTTTATTGAATTCAGAGAAAGGAAAGGAGAGAGAGAGAGAGAGAGAGAGAGAGGGAGGGAGAGAGAAACATCCGTGTGAGAGAGAAATACGGATTGACTGCCTCCTGTACGTAGCCCAACCTCAGCGTACGCCTGTGTCCTGACTGTTGGTGTAGCGGTCGATGCTCCAACAACTGAGCCAGTGGCCAGGGCTCGTGGGCATTATTGACAGAAACGAGCAGCAGCAAACCGCCTACACCAGTGGTGCTCAACCTTGGCTGCACATGAGAATCACCTGGGAATCTTTTTTAAAATCCTGATTTCTGGGCCTCATCCTCCGGAAATTCTGTTTCTTTGTTACTAATGTTGTGGCCCCACCCCATCACAAAGGAACAGAAAGTTTGGGGGATTCCATATGAAAAAACACAACCACCACAACAATGACTTACATTTATTCATTTAATTTTTGAGTTTTTAAAGCTTCTTTTCTTTTTTTTTAATGGATGTGCCCCGCCCCGCCCCCCCCCGCCCCCCCTATGGCTCAGTATTTGCTCAGAATCCATCCCTTCATTACAAATGTGTCAGGCCACCCTCAGAACACATTACGTTCTCAAACTGGCTCCTGACGGTTCTAGGCAGTTCCTCTCATCCGTTTCCCCACCCACTGGGATCACACTGTTTTATTTATTGAGGCCTAACATGATTTTTTTAACATCTGGTAGAGCTGGCCTGGCTCGGTGCTCTCTATTTTGGGCATTTTAGAAGTGATTCTATTGGTTAACTTATCCCTCCCCTCACTCCCCCGCTCCCCCCTCGAAAGTGAAGCTTTTGGCCTCAAAATAAAAATGTGAGAGCCGCCCTTGCTGGTTTGGCTCAGTGGCTAGGACGTCGGCCTGCAGACTGAAGGGGTCTGGGTTTGATTCCGGTCAAGGGCACATGCCCGGGTTGCTGGCTCAGTTCCCAGTTGGGGAGGAGGGTGTGCAGGAGGCAGCTGATTAATGATTCTCTCTCATCATTGATGTTTCTGTCTCCCTTTCCCTCTCCCTTCCGCTCTGAAATCAGAACAAAAATATTTTTAAAAAATGTGAGAGCCATCTATAGACAGAATGGGAAGCCATGGGACCCTGCTGGGAGAACTATGGGCCCCGGATAGAACCTCGGGGAACGCCAGTACTTGGAAGAAACAGCCCGGGACCATGAACGTGATCTAAGAGCAAACTCGCGGCCCCAAGGGAACCACCAAGAGAGACTGTGCCAGCCGGTGGGGGGATGTGAGGTAGTCACTTGTGCATAAATATTGTGGGGCATGTGGACGGGTCACTCTTGCTGGTCCTCTTTGAAGCTGGGCGTGACCACACGACCTGCTTCAGTCACGGCAATGTGAGCAGCACACGTCCCCCCCCCCCCCCCCGTGCGTCCCCATGTTGGGAGCATGTTCCCAATCTTCACATTCTTTCCCCGCCTTCTCTTGGAAGGAAACATGGCTGCTCTGTGTGTTTCAGGTGAGCCTTCCCCAGGGCCTCCGCTCATTGGCTCCTGGCAGCGGAGGCAATCGGATGGTCTCTCTCAGGACAGTGAAACGGGCAGGGACTCCGAGAGCCTCTCGTAGGTCCTTGACGTGAGACTTGCCACACGATCCACCACCATCTCCGTGGTCCACCGTGACTGCTTGCGGGAAAGCCACAGGAGCCTCCTCGTGGGTCTCTTTGCCTTAACCTGCCTTAAGCCTACAGCCTCTTCTCCACGTAGAAGCTGGGCATGTTCACACAGAAAATCGGATCATGTCACTTCCATAATTAAAACCCTCTGATAATTGCACTTGGCCCTAGAATAAACCCAAAGTCCTTGTCAGCGTACACAGGTCTTTAAGGGTCTGACTCTGCAAACGTCCCCGTCGGCATCTGGCTCCATGTGCTCCAGCCACTGGCCCCCTTTCACTCCCGTGTGTGACTAGACGCCCCCCTGCCCCAGGACCTTTGCACAGGCGATCTCAAGTCAGATGGGGAAGTTCATGTTGGCCGCATTCGTGTCAAAGTCGCGAAGGTATCTGCAGACAGAGAATAGCTTGTTCTGGTTGTTCCCATTATCTGCGCTGCATATTCGCTGCCTCAAAACTTAGTGGCAGAAAACAGTCATATTATGTTCACAGAACCTGTGAACCGGGGATTTAGATATGGCTTATCCTTACAACACACTGTCGGGAGCCTCAACTGGATCGCTGAAAGTGATAAGCTGATTTGGACAACTGTGGAAGCGCCGACAGGCGTCTCACTAACATATCGGATGCTTGCGAGAGATGACCTGAAATCGGGCTCAGCTAATACTGTGAACCAGAACACCTACATGTGGCCTCTCAGTGACGCTGGGCTTCCTCCCAGTATGGCGGCTTCAGATAGTTTGATTTCTTACATAATGACGATGACAACGATGACGATGATGATGATGATGATGGCGGCTCCAAGAGTGAACGTTCTAGCAAACAAGCTGAAAGCTGTGTTGTGAGCGAGACCAAGCTATCCCTGCGGGACTGGCCACACAGAGACCAGGATGCTCCAAACCGACCTCCACGTAAACGCAGCCGCGCGAGAGACCTCGGCCAACATCGCATGCAGCTGAGGACCACCGGCCGGCCCGCAGGATTGTGGGAAATAATGAACAGCCGTCACTGAAGGCCACTCTGTTTTGCTATCGCAGCTCTGACAGCAGGGGCCCTGTCTGTTAGGTTCACCGCCACAAACGTTTACTGAGAGAATGAATGGACGCCCCTCCAGTTCACGGAGCCATGCTGGTCTCTGAGTTCTCAACAATACTCCTCCGGGGCCCTAGGCTCCCTGGTCTTGGAGGCACGCCAGCTACCAGCCTGTATGTCACTCTTGTGAAAACTGGAAGAAAGGTTCCCCCTCTGGGCGGACTAAATGGAAAAAAAAAGGAGCCCTCCAGGTAGGCATGGTCCCCAGGACGCAAGGCTCGGAGAGCAGCTTGCGGGCTCTCTTGAAGCCCCACCTGCCTTCGTGGCCGATCCCTTTGTGTAGTGAACAACGGGCACATCAGTTCAGGGCTTCCCTGCTTTGTTCTCGGCAGCCATCCCCCCTTCTTCCTGGGTAAGAGCACGCCGCTGTTCTCTCTGCAAGCAGCCATGCCCCTCAGGAGGCAGCTCACATCCTCGGCGGCGGCAGCGGCCAAGTCGTAGCGAGGTGAAGGTAAGCCAATCCCAGGGTTTCATCCATCTGGCCCTGTAACGGCTCAGTGGACGCGTGACACACTTCTGGCCAACGAGGTACGAGGGGCCTGTCTCACTGAGGGGCAGTGAGTCGCTGGAGCTTTGGAAAGTTTTCCTCCCTCTTCAATAGGGACCCAGGACGAGAATGAACCTGTGTCGGCTGCCTGGGGAAGAGGCTGTCTGCATGTGACAGTCCTGGGCGTGTGGCGGTCCTCTTGGGAGCGTGAGGGAGTCACCTAAGAGGAGATGATAGCAGCTCAATGAGACGGACAGAACTGGGGCCCGGGCGGTGTGGCTCAGTCGGTAAGAGCATCGCCCCAATGCACCGAGGTGGCGGGTTTGATCCCCAGTCAGGAGCACGTTCAGGAAGCAGCCAATGGCCCGGCCGGTGTGGCTCAGTCGGTTGGGTGTCATCCTGTGCACCAAAAGGTTGCTGGTTTGATTCCGGTCAGGGCACATGCCTGGACGGTGGGCTCCATCCCGGGTATGGGGGCGGGGGGATGTGCAGGAGGCAGCTGATCAATGCTTCTCTCTCACATCAATGTTTCTCTCTCTCTCCCTCTCCCTTTCTCTCTCTCAAAAGCAATAAAAAAATACTTTTTTAAAAAAGAAGCAACCAATGAATACATAAATAAGTGGGACAACAACTTGATGTTTCTCTCTCTCCCTTCCGCTCTCTCTCTAAAATCAATCAATAATATATATGATGGTAGAACTTGGGCCCAGGTGACATTGTTGAGCTGCTGACCTGGGGCCAGTCTGGTCACATGAATATGTTAATTAAACAACTTTGTTGGGCCCTGACCGGTTTGGCTCAGTGGATAGGGCGTCAGCGGACTGAAGGGTCCCAGGTTCGATTCCCGTCAAGGGCATGTACCTTGGTTGCGGGCACATCCCCAGTGGGGGGTGTGCAGGAGGCAGCTGATCGATGTTTCTCTCTCATCGATGTTTCTAACTCTCTATCCTTCTCCCTTCCTCTCTGTAAAAAAAAATCAATAAAATATATTTTTAAAAAAATAAATAAAAAAGATAAACAAGTTTGCTGGGACTCTGCTACTGGCGGCCGGAGGTATTCTGAGGCAAGAGGGAAGGGTGCCGGTCCATGTAACAGGGTGCTCCTCGGGCGTGGATCTGGTCTTGGGGGAGCCCGACAAGGAGAAGGGGGTGCCCAGGGCCGGCCCGTCTCAGGGCTTGAGCAGCGGGGAGAGGTCGGCGGCAATCCCGACCCACTCGGGCAGGAAGGCCGCCTCGGGCTTGAAGAGTTTGAGGAAGGGCGAGTCCGGGAGGGTGTAGTTGGCCAGGTAGACGGTCTCTCCGCCAGCCAGGTAGGCGGCCCAGATCCCGAAGGTGCCGATGGTCATGACGGTGTGGTTGCACTGCGTGAGCAGCGCGAAGTCCTTGGCGGGGGAGCCCTCCACGCCGTCGCCCGCGAACACCACGTCCCCCCGGGACGCGTCGATGTTCTCCCGGCACCAGGCCATGCCGTTGCTGGTGACCACGAAGACGGGGGCGGGGTGGCGGGCCCGGAACCGGTCCAGGGCCTGCTGCAGGTACCCGCGGTCGGCCACCACCCCCTTCCACACGTTGGGCATGACGTGCACGTAGTCCCCGCGGCGCACGTGGACGCCCACGAAGGTGGCCGGCCGGCTCCCGTTCACGCGCAGGCCCCGGAGGAACCGCTGCGCCTCCTCCCGCACGTGGTCGTGCAGCGTGAACTCCCGCAGGATCTCGGGGCGCAGGTGGTGGTAGAAGGTCCAGGAGCAGGGGTAGCCCGTGAGGCGCACGTACTCCCAGGGGAGGTGGCGGTACTGCTCCTCCATCCAGTCGTTGAGGGGGTAGTTGCGCCAGGGGATCCTGCTGGCCGTGGCGCCGTGCAGCACCGGCAGGGAGATCCTGAAGATGGGCGCCAGCGCGCTGTGCATCTCGGGGGGGATGAAGGCCGGCCGCCCGTTCATCTTGGCCAGGGCGTACAGCGTGGCGTACTCGCCCATCTGGTTGCCCAGGCGGCCTTGGGAGTTGATGGTCCACATGCCCCTGGGCGCGGTGCTTGGGGAGCTCGGGGCGCTTGTGGAGCTCGGGGCGCTCGGGGCGCTGGAGGCGCTGTCCTCGGTTTCCTCGGGCTCCAGCCTCCGGGCGGCCGACGGGGGCTGGATCTTCACCAGCCGCTGCTGAAGGTGAAAGATGGTGGAGGCCGTGAAGACAAAGAGGACGAAGTGGGCCATGGGGAAGAAGAAGGGCCCCTGGGTGCTGGGCATGGCTGTGGGCGGGAGAGCAGGGAAGTTAGCGGGGGCTGCGGGCACCTGGTGCGGGGTTGTGTGTGCAGACATGGGTGGGTGGGTGTGCCTGTGGGTTTGCTATATCTACACTAATAAAAGAGAAACATGCAAATTGGTGTCGCTCCCTTATGCCCACCAGCCAAACAGGTGAGCATGCAAATTAACCCAACAAGGATGGCAGTTAATTTGCATACGCAGGTGCGGAGCAAAGACTGAAGGCTCTTGCCAGAGTGAAGACTGAAGACTGAAGAGGCCTGGCTTCTCCACTGCGGCCGGACCAAAGGCCTGGGTCCCGGGTGCAAACCGGTGCTGGCAGCCAGGGGAAGGAAGGCCTATTGCGCGAATCTTCATGCAACGGGCTTCTAGTATACATATATATATATATTGATTTCTGAGAGGAAGGGAGAGGAAGAGAGAGAAACATCAATGATGAGAGAGAATCATCGATCGGCTGCCTCCTGCACACCCCCAACTGGGGATCGAGCCTGCTATCCAGGCATGTGCCCTTGACCAGAATCCAACCTGGAACCGTTCAGTCCACAGGCCAATGCTCTATCCACTGAGCCAAACCGGCTGGGGTGGGTTTACCTTTTGTGCGCATGTAAATGAGTGTAAATACTCACATATGTGTTTTCGGGTTTGTCTTTAGAGTGTGTTATGTGTGTATGTGTGTGTGTTTACACATGTGGGTACGTATGCATTGTGTGCGTATGCATGGTACATGCAGTGTATGAATACACATGTGTGTGTGCGTGTGTATATATATAGTGTGTGTATGTGTATCTGGGTATCTAACATCCTATCTAATAATAGACAAACATGGTAATTGACCGTACCTTCGCTACGCCTCCCATCGACTAATCAGCACGATATGCAAATGAACCCAACCAAGATGACGGCCGGAAGCCACGCAGCTGAAGCGAGCAGGAGGCTTGCTTGTTCCAGTAATGGAGGAAGCCAAGGTTCCCCGCCTGCCGCAGCCTGGCTCTGAGCTCTGAAAGCAACAAAGCTTCAATTATAGAAGCTAAACAAACCCCAGATACTTGCTTTCAGCAGGCTGTGGCCTCAGAGCTGGAGCGAGCAGGAGCCAGCTCTCAGCTCCAGTGACAGCAACAAAGTTTCAATGATAGAAGGTAAATGAATCCCAGAATTTAAAAAAGAAAAAAGAAAAAAAGTAGAGGCTGGGAGCTTCAGTTGCCGGCCAGCCTGAAAACGGCCCTCAGCCCCTCACCCAGACTGGCCAGGCACCCCAGTGGGGACCCCAACCCTAAAGGGGGTGTGACCAGCTGCAAACAGCCATCAGCCCCTCACCCAGGCTGGCCTGGCACCCAAGCGGGACCCCCACCCTGATCCAGGACACCCTTCAGGGCCAACCATCCAGCCCCCACCCGTGCACCAGGCCTCTATCCTATATAATATAAGGGTAATACGCAAACTGACCCTAACAGCAGAACGACTGGGAATGACTGGTCACTATGACACACACTGACCAACAGGGGGCAGATGCTCAATGCAGGAGCTGCCCTCTGGTGGTCAGTGCGCTCCCACATGGGGGAGCTCTGCTCAGCCACAAGCCTGGCTGACGGCTGCCAGTACAGCGGTGGTGGTGGGAGCCTCTCCTGCCTCCTCAGCAGCACTAAGGATGTCCAACTGAAGCTTAGGCCTGCTCCCTGCTGGCAAGTGGACATCCCCCAAGGGCTGCCGGGATGCCAGAGGGATGTCTGATTGCCAGCTTAGGCCCAATCCCCCAGGGAGCAGGCCTAAGCCAGCAGGTGGTCATCCCCCGAGGGGTTCCAGACTGCAAGAGGGCACAGGCCAGGCTGAGGGACCCCCCCCAGTGCACAAATTTTTGTGCACCGGGCCTCTAGTCTATATATATAAAAGCCTAAGCGACCAGATGACTGGCCGGTAGTTATGATGCATACTGACCACCAGGTGGCAGATGTTCAACGCAGGAGCTGCCCCTGGTGGTCAGTGTGCTCCCATATCGGGAGGGCCATTGGGTGCCAGAGGCCGGGCTCATGGCTGGCGAGCGCTGCTGTTGCGGCGCGAGTCTTGCCTGCCTCTGCCTCTGCGACAGCGCTACCAGCAGCCTGCGGGGATCAGGCTGAAACCAGCAGCCTGACATCCCGAGGGGTCCTGGATTGCAAGAGGGTACAGGCCAGGCTGAGGGACCCCACCAGTGCACGAATCCGTGCACTGGGCCTCTAGTTGTGTATACAGACGGATGTGTACATTGCATTGTATGGGTATGTGTCTATTGTGTACTCTGAAAGGGTTGAAGAGAATAAAACGGGTCAGAGAACACTTATTGTGCTCAGTGGACATCTTGCAGAAAGCTTGCAGCCTTGAGCACCGCACAGCCCCGATGACTAGACATCTGGCCCAGGGAGGAGCCGAGGATGGACCGGCCCCTCCCCTCCCCTCAGCAGAGCGGCTTGCAGCCAGAAGGACGAATAAAAACCTCTCTCTCCCTTCCCTCTCCGCCGATTCCCTTCTCAGACTCGGCCCAGCTGCACCCAGGCGCCTGGAATTAAATTTCTTTTGATACATTATGGCCTCGGGTCACAGGTGTGCAACCCCGGCCCACTCTGAATTTTTCACATACATGTGTGTGTAACACACAGAGAGCGTGCCGGTGGTTGGGAACACGTGGCTGTGTGTACATGTGAGTGTACAGATATGAGTGGACATCCATTATGTGCATCTTTAGTGTATGTTCACTTGTGTGTTTATAGCCTGTGGGGATACATATGTGGGTGTCTGTATATGTGAGCACACGTATATGAACCTCTATTTGCTGGGGATCCCACTTCTAGAGAGGCCTGTCTTCGCACGCCCTGCCACCTACCTCCCCTCTGAAGGGAAACTGCCAGGCCCACCCAGAACAAACCGCTTGGCCTGCCCGCCCTCCGGACACAGCAGACGGAGCCTGAGGTAGACACGCGGCTGTCTCCACGGCGGCTCCTCCATCATCGGCTGTGGCCTGTGGCTCTGTAAGATGACCTGGCCCATTCTTTATCTTGAGAATTTTTACTAAAAGGCTCAGAAGGCAGTTGGCACATGGGAGGATTCTTTTCCCCTCCTGATACCAACTGGGTGCCCAACAATTCAATTCAATTCTGACCCTATTTACCTAGAGTTCGTATCAACAGCCCTAGCTGGTTTGGCTTAGTGGATAGAGTTCATATCAGATCCCACGGGTCAAAGAGTTCCGTTCCACAAGACTGTCCCCAACTTCAAACACTGATCAAAAGTCCCGGGCCGCCCTAGCCGGGGTGATAGAGTGTCGGCCCGCGGACTGAAGGGTATCCGGTTCGGTTCTGGTCAAGGGCACATACCTCGGTTGCAGGATCTGTGTGCGAGGCAACCAATCGATGTGTCTCTCATATCGATGTTTCTCTCTGTCTGTCTCTCTCCCTCCCTTACACTCTTACTAAAAAAAAAAAAAAAAGAAAGAAAGAAAATCAATGGAAAAATATCCTCAGGTGAGGATTAACAAAACAAGCAAACAGTCCCGGGCCATTCATACTCTGACTGACCAGCTATAAATCGGGGTTCTCGTGTCCCCCTCCGCAGCGTTGAGAACTGGCTGGAGTGGCCCACAGAACTCAGCAAGGCCCTTGCCTGCCGTTTGTAATGATGAAGCACAGTCCGGAGAGGTACTGAGGGTGTTGGTCCAGAAGGGCCCTGCACCGGGCTCGGTCCTGGTGGAGTTGGGGTGTACAACCTCCAGGCTCAGGGGTGTGTGCACCAAGGCAGAGGCTCTCTGAGCCCCATTGTTGGGGTGTTTATGGAGGTGTCATCATGTGCACGTGAATGATTAAATCATCAACGGTTAGTGATTAAGTTGAATTTTGTCCAGCTCCCCTTCCCCAAGGTTGAGGGGTGGGACTGAAAGTTCCAGTCTTTCAACCACGGCTTGGTTTTTCTGTTGACCTCACCCCATCCTAAAGCTACCTAGAGTCCCCTTATCAAACAATAAACACTCCTATCATCCTTATCACTCAGGAAATGCTAATGCTTTTATGAGCTGTGCCAGGAACCAGGCTCAAAGACCAATCTCATTCATTCGCTGAGACCACGCAGAGCTGCTGGGCAGAATAGACTTGGGAGCTGGTAACCATGAAATACCCGAACAGACGTGCAAAGAATCCTCAACAGAACTGCAATTCCTGGCCCTGGGATCGCAGAAAAGCCCAGAGAGCTGAGCGATTACACAACCTGTTCTTTTCAACTCCGGTCACAGCAGGAGTCAGTGGCAGGAGTGGGGTGGTTGCCCGGCACAGGCCTCCCAAGAACCCTTGGGATTCGCAGGAGGTAGGGGCACTGAGAACTCCGCATCCTGGGACTTACAACTCAAACCGGTGGTTTGTGGAGTGAACAAGTCAATTGATCTGTCGTCTGGGAACCCTTAGGGAAAGTCAAAGGCCCCAAAAGGATGAGACTTAAAGACGCGGTCGCTGAGGCTAAGCAGAGTGGCTGTACGTGGAGTAGAGCAGGAAGGGAATTGTTCCGATCCACCATGATGTGGCCAGAGGCCAGCAAGGAGAAGGAGAGCAACTATCGCTTGGCATCATTATTTTATTTTATTTTATTTTATTTTATTTTATTTTATTTTATTTTATTTTATTTTATTTTATTTTTAAATATATTTTATTGATTTTTTTACAGAGAGGAAGGGAGAGAGATAGAGAGCTAGAAACATCGATGAGAGAGAACCATCGATCAGCTGCCTCCTGCACATCTCCTACGGGGGATGTGCCCGCAACCCAGGCACATGCCCTTGACCGGAATCCAACCTGGGACCTTTCAGTCCGCAGGCCGATGCTCCATCCACTGAGCCAAACCGGTTTCGGCATTTTATTTTATTTTTAATTTAATTTAATTTTATTTTATTTTATTTTATTATTTTACTAGAGGCCCAGTGCACAAAACTTGTGCAGGGGAGGGGGTCCCCTCAGCTCAGCCTGCACCCTCTCCAATCTGGGACATCCCTCTAACAATCCTGGACCATTGGCTCCTAATCGCTCACCTGCCTGCCTGCCTGGTTGCCCCTAACTGCCCCCCCCCCCCACCAGCCTGATCGTCCCTCACTGCCTCTGTGTGTTGGCCTGATCGCCCCTAACTGCCCCCTGCTGCCAGCCTGGTTGCCCCCAACTGCCCCTCTTGCTCGCCTGGTTGCCCCCAACTGCCCCCCCTGCTGGCCTAGTCACCCCTCAATGTCCCCCCTGCCAGCTTAATTGCCCCCAACTGCACCACCCCCACTGGCCTGGTTGCCCCTAACTGCCCCCCTGCCAGCCTGGCCACTCCTCACAGCCCCCCTGCCAGTCTGGTCACTCCTCACAGCACCCCCACCAGCCTGGTCGCCCCATGCAGCCCACTGTTCAGTCGTTTGGTCATCTTTCACTAATCCCCCTGCCAGCCTGGTCGCCCCACGCAGCCTGCTTGTTCAGTTGTTTGGTCGTCCCTCACTAACCCCCCTGCTGGCCTGGTTATAGGCAGCCATCTTATGGGGGCATGACGGTCAATTTGCATACCACCTCTTTATTATATAGGGTTTTATTTTATTTGTTTTATTTACTAGATGCCCAGTGCAACATTTGTGCACTGGTGGGGGGAGGGTCCCTCAGCCCGGCCTGCGCTCTCTCGCAGCCTGGGACCCCTCGGGGAGCGGGCCTAAGCTGGCAGTCAGACATCCCCTGAGGGGTCCTTAGTGCTGCTGCAGAGGCAAGAGAGGCTCTCACCACCACAGCTGCACTTGCCAACTGTTGAGTCTGTGCTTCTGGCTGAGCAGTGCTCTCCCCTGTGGGGAGCACACTGACCACCCAGGGGGGCAGCTCTTGCATTAAGTGTTGCCTCTTGGTTGTCAGTGCACATTATAGCGACCGGTCGTTCTGCTGTTGGTAGAATTGCATCTAAGCCTTATATATATAGGATATTTCTTGTCATTTCTGTACTCGAGTATATTTTTCAATGATTTAAGAGAGCGGTGGAAGGAGGGGGGGAGAGACACGAAGAGA
>NW_005872015.1:70878-72815 GCF_000147115.1 Myotis lucifugus
ACACAGAGAGAGAAACATCAATGTGAGAGAGACACATCAATTAGTTACCTCCTGCACACACCCCATCCAGGGCCAGGGAATGAAGCCTGCAACTGAGGTACATGCCCTTGACCCGAATCGAACCTGGGACCCTCAGTCCTCGGGCTGACGCTCTATCCACTGAGCCAAACTGGCCAGGGCGCCCCGTGACTTTATTTTTGCTAAAGATTCCAGCTCGAAACGACTGGTGGGCGCTGCCATTCTGTAGTCCAGCTGGACTCACACTGCGCCATGTTGCCACATGAGCAAGATGGGGCCCTGAGTGACAGCCGTGAGGGGCCACGGAGGAGGGCCTCCCGCTCGCCCAGCTCTTCCAAAGACTCCCCTCTTCCTTCCCGGTGAGTGTGAGCTTGCCACCCACTCTTCCTAAAACGTTTCCCGCCCGGCCGGCGTGGCTCCGTGGTTGAGTGTAGACCTATAGACCAGGAGGTCACGGTTCAATTCCCGGTCAGGGCACATGCCCGGGTTGTGGGCTCCATCCCCTGTGCAGGGCGTGCATGAGACAGCAGATTAATGATTCTCACTTATCATTGATGTTTCTTTTTTTTAAAATATATTTTATTGATTTTTTACAGAGAGGAATAGAGAGTTAGAAACATCGATGAGAGAGAAACATCCATCAGCCGCCTCCTGCACACCTTCTACTGGGGATGTGCCCGCAACCAAGGCACATGCCCTTGACGGGAATCGAACCTGGGACCTTTCAGTCCGCAGGCCGACGCTCTGTCCACTGAGCCAAACCGGTTCGGGCTTATCATTGATGGTTCTATCTTTCTCTTTTTACTCTGAAATCAATAAAAAATATATTAAAAAAAAACACAAAAAACAAACTTTTCCTCACGAGCAGGCCTCCACGCGAAGGTAGATTAGAGACAAACGTTTCCCAGTTGGTCTGGCTCGGGGCCAAAGTTCCTGGTCAAAGTATTGAACCTAATGGCCATTAAGAGAACACGGGGGCTAAGCCAAGCAGGGTGTGGCCTGGGCGAACCTGGGGAGCTGCCAGAAGCAGGTGTGGCCCCTACGGTTAACTACGGCTGATAAACGTTGGCTCGGGACCTGTCTTAGCAACATCCCTGCTTCTGAACTGCAGTCACTCAAAGCCGTAGAGCCCATTGGGAGAGAGTGAAAGCTATCTTTTCTAGAAGAAACTCGGGCTTGTCCGCGAGGTGTCTGAACTTGGACTTAACCGATTCTGGTGGAGGTCTGGGCCCCCGGAGCCCAACCAGAAAGAGACTCCTGGGTGGTACCACCCCTCCGGCCCCCTTGGACTTGAATGGAAGGAGGCAGGGAGGCTGAGTTTGCTGCACAGGTTTCTTTCACAGGAGATTCTGTCTGATGGCCCACACGTTACAGGCCAAACCCAGAAGGCCCCTTCCCTCATCACCCGGCCACAGGCTGCCAGTCCCAGGCTCCCACACTCATCGGCTGTGAGTCCAGGGGTGTCCGGCACATGCACGTGCGGTCGGCTGTTGCTATCACCACAGAGCGAAGGGCGCTGTTCTGTGTGGGCTCGGGGCCAAGGACCGGGGGGTTTCCGCGCTCCACGCTGGGATTGCGGTCATGGTCCATTAGCTTTCCCACCACACAGGCCACAGAGCTGGGAGGAGGCACGGAGGATTGAGACAGGACGGACCCAGAGGAGGAATCGGTCTCGCTCAGAGGCTGTGAATTCTGGGACCCACCGGGGCGCCCCGTGTCACCAGAGGCAGCGGCAAGGGACCGAGCTGACTTCGGGGTTTGTCCCTCGGGAGTGGGGGAGTGCATCTGTGATTCTACCTGCCATAGTTAATGTTTGACTGTGATTCTACCTGCCATAGTTAATGTTTGACTTTTTTTAAAAAAAGTTAAATGTTTTTTATTGATTTTAGAAGGAGAGGGAGAGGGAGGGGGAGAGGGAG
>NW_005872015.1:72915-75415 GCF_000147115.1 Myotis lucifugus
ACGGTTTTCGCCCGTCTCGCAGGGGCAAGGTGAATGGTTTTTTTGGTTCTGGAGCCAAGGGCGCGCCGATTTTCGGCGATTTCTTGACGATTGTGCCAAGCTGCGCCGGCTACGGAGCAGATCCCGGTCCCAGGCCCGTGAAGGGGTGGGGGGGGAATGGGTTTTCGTGTCACCCGAGGCGGTCGGCGAGTGGCCGCAGTTGATTTGTGGACGGGGCCTCAAGGAGACGGGGGACTGCGCCCCCGTTTCCCCCGTGGGCAATTATTTTTAGGCAAGGCGACTAAGGGAGTGAGAGTGTGGGCGTTTGTTTTTGATCGTGGCTGTTGTGGTTGATGGCGAGTGAGCAAAGGAGGGGGTTGGGACGAGGAGTGGGAGGGGGAGGGAGAGGGGGAGGGGGAGGGGGAGGGAGAGAGACATTGATGCCAGAGAGAAACATCCATCAGCTGCCTCGCCTCCCGTACCCACCCGGACCGGGGACCACACCCATGACCCAGGCATGTGCCCTGACCGGGAATCAAACAGGCCACCTTCCAGTGGCCTTGCCTTGCCTCTTTTCTTTTCTTCTTTCTTTCTTTCTTTCTTTCTTTCTTTCTTTCTTTCTTTCTTTCTTTCTTTCTTTCTTTCTTTTTTCCTTTCTTTCTTTCTTTTTTCCTTTCTTTTTTCCTTTCTTTCTTTTCTTTCTTTTTTAATGGAGTTGAAGATATGGGACACAGAGTATGTGTGATGGGCAAACAAGGGGTGGGCTGTATTAAGGTGGCACATTTTTGCTCACCCAGCACACAGACCTGGTACAGCCTATTATGGGCTGCATTGGGTCCCTCTAAGAAAGACACATTAGCCCTAGCGGTTTGGCTCAGTGGACAGAGCGTCTGCCCATGGACTGAAGGGTCCTGGGTTCGATTCTAGTCAAGGGCTTGATCCCCGGCCCTGGTTGGGGTACATGTGGGCTGCATGTGGGGCGTATGTGGGAGGCAACCTTTCGATGTGTCTCTCCTACATCAATGTTTCTCTCTGTCTCTTCCTCGCCTTTTCACTCTCTCTACAAAGCAAGAGGGAAAAATATCCTCAGGTGAGGAAAGAAAAGGAAAAGAAAAAAAGAAAGATATGGGGAAATCCTCACCCTCAGCACTTCAAATGTGACCTTATTGGAGATAGGTCTTTACAGGGGTGACCACGGTAAATGAGGTCACCCTAAGTCACAGTGATGGCGAACCTATGACACGCGTGTCAGAGGTGACACGCGAACTCATTTTTTTGGTTGATTTTTCTTTGTTAAATGGCATTTAAATATATAAAATCAATATCAAAAATATAAAGCTTTGTTTTACTATGGTTGCAAATATCAAAAAATTTCTATATGTGACACGGCACCAGAGTTAAGTTAGGGTTTTTCTTTTTTTATATATATATATTTTTTTATTGATTTTTTACAGAGAGGAAGGGAGAGAGATAGAGAGTTAGAAACATCGATGAGAGAGAAACATCGATCAGCTGCCTCCTGCACACCTCCTACTGGGGATGTGCCCGCAACCAAGGTACATGCCCTTGACCGGAATCGAACCTGGGACCTTTCAGTCCGCAGGCCGACGCTCTATCCACTGAGCCAAACCGGTTCTGGCGAAGTTAGGGTTTTTCAAAATGCTGACACGCCGAGCTCAAAAGGTTCACCATCACTGCCCTAAGATGTGCTCTAATCTAATAGGAGTGCTACCTTTATATATAAAAAACCACACACACACACACACACACACACACACACACACACACAACTGCCCTGGCCGGGTGGCTCAGTTGGTTGGAGCATCATCCTGGACACCAGTGGTTCTCAACCTTGGCTGCACGTTAGAATTACCTGGGAATCTTGTTAAAATCCTGATTTCTGGGCCTCATCCTCCGGAAATTCTGTTTCTTTGTTACTAATGTTGTGGCCCCCCCCACCCCATCACAAAGAACTAACGCAGCCCAGACTCTATCACATGACATGGGCCCAAGAATGGCCCGTCGTCGGCCAGCCCGTCGTGTGTGTGTGTGTGTGTGTGTGTGTGTGTGTGTGTGTGTGTCCTGACTCAAGAGAATGGGCTGCTCCGAGCAGACGCTCTGCTTGGGGACTTAGAGCCGGAAGCACAGAAGCACAGAAGCACGTGCATTGTAGGCCTGGCAGCCAGTGCGGCCACGTGAAGCCACATCTAAGATAACCCAGGGGAACCCCAGAGAGGACCCAGCCCTGACCACACAGAGAGAGCCCGGCCGGCGTGGCTCCGTGGTTGAGCGTCGACCTATGAACCAGGTCACGGTTCGATTCCCGCTCAGGGCACAGGCCCAGGTTGCAGGCTCGATCCCTGGTGTGGGGTGTGCGGGAGGCAGCCGGTCCATGATTCTCTCTCATCATTGACGTTTCTATCTCTCTCTCCCTCTCCCTTCCTCTCTGAAATCAACAAAAATGTATATCTGCTGAAAGGGGGGGGGGGGAGTATGCAGGGAGCAGAGGACACTCTCCTTT
>NW_005872015.1:76756-83055 GCF_000147115.1 Myotis lucifugus
GGGTGCACCGGCTGGGGCTGCTTCTGGTGAATGGGAGGAGCCGCCCCTCTGTAATCCTCCCAGGTCAGGAAGCCGACCTGGTTACCTGCCCGCAGTCCCTACAGCTGCACCAGGCACTCAGGCCAGGTGGGGGGTGCGGGGGGGTTGATGAGGGGGAGGGTGTCCTTGGCAGGCAGAACGGAAAGATGCCCCAACTTTGAATGAGGGAACCGGCCTCCGGGTCGCTCAGAAAAGTGGGGCCACAACCTCTGCTGAAAATTTCCTTTAAACTCACATCCTGCCCACTTCTCTCTCCCGGACTCGCCGCCTCCTCTCCCCTGGAGCCTGGCCCAGCCTCCTGGCTCCCCCCACATCCGTCCCCACACCCAGCGCTGGCCCTGGCCCTCCCCTGCTCGCAGCCTCCCAGGGCTCCCCCCCAAGACCACCCCGGGCAAAGTCGCCGCTGACCCCCTCCCCGCCCACACCGGTCACGCCCTGCGACTCGCAGTCCGGTTCCAGCTGGAAGCCCGTCCACCCCGCCCAGCCTCCACCCCTGGCTGCTCCGGTCACCCATTCGGTCCCCACCCAGCTGCCGGCTCGCTCCCCGCCCTACCCCCCCCCCCACGTGCATCCCGGCTCCCAAATGGGCAGCATCACAGCCTGGGAAGGAGCTTAGGACAAATGGGGGGGGGTGCCACTCTGAAATCCCCAACTGGACTCGCGGGCCTGGAGCAGAGGGGTGACCCGGCTGGGATGAGGGAGCCAGAGATCAGGCGCCTCTGAGCCGCGGAGGGCTTCCTGGTGGGGGCGGCAGCCTGGGGTCCTTGAGAAGCCGGGTCCCGAGGAGAGGGGTGTCCATGGGGGTCCTGCTAACCTCCCGGAGGAGCGGGGAGGAGGGGGGCAGACCCTAAGAGGAACAGGAAACTGGTTCCTACCGCCCTGCCCCGGCATTCCCATCTGCACCTCCGTTCCCCAGTTGGCGGCAGGAACTGGTGGCCAGAGGGAGCAGGTGGCCTGGGTGGGGGAGTGACAGGTGGGAGCCTGGCGGTAAGGGTTGGGCCCTCCGTCTGCTCAGGAGGCGCCCCCCCCCACCCCCCAGGTGAGCACCTGCCCCCCCAGAAGGGATCGGAGACCAGGGAGGGGACCACTGAGTCTCCAGTCACCAAATCCCGCGTTCGAGTCTGTTCCCAGCGCCCTGCCCTGCGGGTGCAGGAGCTCCAGCTGCGCCTCCCGCACCGCCGCTCACCTGGTTCTGGGCAGCTCACCTGGTTCTGGGCAGCTCACCTGGTTCTGGGCGCCGGAGCTGGGAGTGGATGACAGGTGTCTGAGGGTCGGAGTTGGGAGCGGATGACAGGTGTCTCGAGGGTCGCTCAGCCGGCTCACTCCCCTTGGGGTCAACTCTTCCCTCAGAACCCTCCTTCTCGGCCAGCTGGCCGCGGACAAACTCCGCCCAGATCCACCTGGCCGGCCGGAGCTGAAGGGAGGCGGGGTGACTGGGCTGTGGGAGCCAGGTGAGCCCGGCCTCCCTCCCCGCCTGCCTGCTGAGACGCAGGCCTGGAGGGCAGCCTGGAGGAGGGGGCGGAGTCCACTGGGCCAGGCTCTCCCTGACGCTCAGCCTTCTCTCAGGGTCCTGTCTTTCTATATTTTGGCAAACAGCTGTTAGCACTCAGCTGGCCCAGCAACCTCATTCCGACTTCGCAGCCACTCTGGGGGGCAGACACCCTCAGTAGCTCTGTGGTGGGGAGGTGGAAACCGAGGCACAGAGAGGGGAAGGAACTTGCCCCCGGTCACACAGCTAGGAAGTCACAGGAGCTGGAATTTGAAGCCAGGCAGGCCTGAATCTTGGGAAAAACACCTGGCAGACAGCCACGTGCCTCAGTTTCCCTTATTCCGAAAAAGACCCTCGTAGGAAAGCACCATTTTGCACCCCCGAATGGTACATCAGGGGTCCGGGCAATGCGGGTCTGCCGCCGCCCAAATCAGGTGCCGGATTTTACTGGGGGGTGGGGGGGGGCATGAGGTGGGCCCCGCCAGAGCCCCCCAGCAATCTTTGCCTCTTTTGATTAATTGATTTGAGAGAGAGAGAAAGGAGAAGAGAGAGGAATATTAATTTATTGTTCCACGTATTCATGCATCCGTCGCTTGATTCTTATATGTGCCCTGACTGGGATTGAACCTGCAACCTTGGCGTATGCAGGTGACGCTCTAACTAACTGAGCTACACGGCCAGGGCGCCCCTAACAATCTTTTTTTTAAATTTAATTTAATTTTTCTGTTAATCCTCACCCGAGGGCATTTTCCCATTGATTTTCAGAGAGAGTGCAAGGGAGGGGGGAAGCAGAGACACAGCGACTGGCTTGCCTCCCACCTGTGGATCGGGGATGGAGCCTGCAACTGAGGGACATGCCCTTGACCACAGTCGAACCCGGGACCCTTCAGTCCACGGGCTGACGCTCTATCCACTGAGCCAGACCGACTAGGGCCGCCCCTAACAATCTTAACCTCAGCAGCTCCTCTGGCCCCTGGTCCAGGCAACAGGAGTCGCTCTGCGTCATCCACCAACCTCGACCCCACCCCCCGCCGCCCCCCCACTGAAAGATCCTGAATCCCATGGAGCCTCTCCTGTAATAGCAGTTTTCAGAAAACAGGAGGATAAAGTTGCCAGTGAACCGACACCGTGAGGACGCCATCGGCCAAGTCCAGAATGTGGGACAGTCTCACCAGACAAGTGACCCGTTTCTCCCAGCTTCCGATGACACGGGGGAGAGCCAGGGAGCCTTACACCATGCCACGCGGATTCTGCGCTCAGAGCTGGATAAGCAGGTTTCCCCCTGTGAGAATGCCCTGGCTGGTGTGGCTCAGTGGGTTAGAGCATCGTCCCCATGTGCTAAGGCTGTGGGTTCGATCCCTGGTCAGGCACGCACATACAAGAATCAACCAATGAATGCCTCTCTCTCTCAAATCAACCAATGAATGCCTCTCTCTCTCAAATCAACTAATGAATGCCTCTCTCTCTCTCTCTCTCTCTCTCTCTCTCATCAATAAATAATAAGAACACTTAAAGAAAGAACATTTCACACATATTCAAAAATCATGGGGATGCAGGACAACTTTTCATTATGTAACTTTTGGTCCTGGCCCTCTGTCGCTAACCACTGTGACACCTAAAAAACGTCCCCACAGCCCTAACCGGTTTGGCTCAGTGGATAGAGCGTCGGTCTGCGGACTTAGGGGTCCCAGGTTCGATTCTGGTCAAGGGCATGTACCTGGGTTGCGGGCACATCCCCAGTGGGGGGTGTGCAGGAGGCAGCTCATCGATGTTTCTCTCTCATCGATGTTTCTAACTCTCTATCCCTTTCCCTTCCTCTCTGTAAAAAATCAATAAAATATATATTAAAAAAATAAAATAAAAAATAAAAATAAAATAAAAAACGCCCCCACAGATTCCCCAGATGCCCCTGGGGACCGCACTCCCAGATTGAGGACTGTGGTCCTCACCTCTGCTCTCCTGTGTTGGGATCCGGGAGGCAGGGGGCAAACTCTACACAGCCAGTTGTCTGGAGAAAAAATCGCTGGTTGGCAGCATGTCAATTTCCGTGGTGGAACTTCTCCCACGGTGGTCAATGGCAAGCAAACAACATGCCATCCCTGAAGGCGGCATTTGCTTCTAGAGCAGCGGTTCTCAACCTGTGGGTCGAGACCCCTTTGGTGGCTGAACGGCCCTTTCACAGGGGTCGCCTCAGACCATCCTGCAGATCAGATATTTACATGACGATTCATCACAGTAGCAACATGACAGTGATGAAGTAGCAACGAAAATAATGTTATGGTTGGGTCACAACATGAGGAACTGTATTTAAAGGCCAGAAGGTTGAGAACCACTGTTCTAGAAGGTCCCTCCACACAGGTCTAAATAAGAGCGAGAGCGAGAGAGAGAGAGAGAGAGAGAGAGAGAGAAGTAAACTGTAGTCAAACACGCAGGGCGCAATGAATTTGGTGTTTTTTTTGACATATATTTTTATTGATTTCAAGAGGAAGGGAGAGGAAGGGAGAGAGAGAAACATCCATGATGAGAGAGAATCATTGATCGGCTGCCTCCCGCACGCCCCCTACTGGGGATCGAGCCCACAACCCGGGCATGTGCCTTGACTGGAATTGAACCCGGGGCCCTTCCGTAAGCAGGTCGATGCTCTATTCACTGAGCAAAACGGGCAAGGGCGTGAATTTGTTTTTGATATAATGTATTCAGCGGTAAGTGATGTAGTTTAATTCTACAGAATGGCTGTGCCTAATAACCAGCCAACACACCAGCACTTGCATCTGCCTTTATCTGCGGTGCTTCTGATGGGAGGGGTCGGGGGTGTCCCTCCTCTAGGCCCCTGGAGACGGGCCAGGTCAAGTCGGGGCCTGGAGGGGCGGGGCTTGACCCCTCTGTCACTCTCTCTTTTTCTTCCTTTTTGTTGAATTCACTGGGGTGACACTGGTTAACACGCAGCACATCATCTCTACACTGTACTGCGTGCTCACCACCCCAAGTCTAGTCTCCGTCCATCACCATTTGTCCCCCCTTTCCTCTCCCTTCACTATAGTCCCCAGACGACAGCCTCGGTGAGAGGTTCTTTCTGTTCGATCCGTTGGGTAACTGTTTAACTGAGCACCTGCTCTGTCCCGGACGCCCCCTGGGAGCAGGGCTAGGGGAACCTCTGATTCTCTGCAGTACACGACCAGTGTTTGTGAAATTAACGCGTGCGCTTAATATTGTCACCCGTGCCCTAACCGGCGTGGCTCAGTGGCTAGAGAGTCGGCCTGCAGACTGGATGGTCCAGGGTTTGATTCCGGTCAAGGGTACATGCCTGAGTTGCTGGCTTGATCCCCAGTGTGGGGCGTGCAGGAGGCAGCCAATCAATGATTCTCTCATCATTGATGTTTGTCTCTCTCTCTCTTCTCTCTCTCTCTCTTTCCCTCTCCCTTTCTCTCTGAAAATCAGTAAAAAAAAATTTTTCTTTTTTTTTAAATTTCACATCTTACCCAAGACGTGATTTTTAATTTTATTTTATTGATTTTTTTACAGAGAGGAAGGGAGAGGGATAGAGAGTTAGAAACATCAATCAGCCACCTCCTGCACACCCCCTACTGGGGATGTGCCTGCAACCAAGGTACATGCCCCTGACCAGAACCAAACCCGGGACCTTTCAGTCCCCAGGCCGATGCTCTATCCACTGAGTCAAACTGGTCAGGGCTCAATAAAAATATTTTTTAAAATATATTTTATTGATTTTTTAAATATATATATTTTATTGATTTTTTTACAGAGAGGAAGGGAGAGGGACAGAGAGTCAGAAACATCGATGAGAGAGAAACATCGACCAGCTGCCTCCTGCACACTCCCTACTGGGGATGTGCCCACAACCAAGGTACATGCCCTTGACTGGAATCGAACCTGGGACCCTCCAGTCTGCAGGCCAACGCTCTATCCACTGAGCCAAACCGTTTAGGGCCAAAATAAATAAATAAATAAATAAATAAATAAATAAATAAATAAATAAATAAAAAAATATATAAAATCACTCATAACTTTGCCAAAGCCTGTTTGACAGTCAGCCACCAAAGAGGATGAAGGACTGACCCGTGTGATGACCAGGGCGGGCCCGGAAAACGCTGTGTGAAGGGAGGGGGGCCAGACCGAGGCTGTGTGGCACACACTGTGTGGTCACTCACATGACCTGCCCGGGGCAGGCAAATCTCTAGAGAAGGAAAACATATCAGGGGTTGGCGAGGGCGGAAGAGGGAGTGACCGCTAATGGATACAGGGTTTCTTTTGGAGGCGATGGAAATCCGATAGTGGTGAGGATTGCATAACATGGTGAATGTCCTGAAAACCGCTTACAAAGAGCGCCTGGATGAGCTCCATCAGCCTGAGACATGCCTGTCACACACAGGTCGGAGCCCCGCTTCCCCCGCTGCTGACCCCCGACCCCCTCCGATCGCCCCACGAGAGACCTCGTGCCCCGAAGCCTGGCCTGCCCAGCCCGACCTCGTGTTCCTCCCACACCATCCCAGGCTTCCGCGTTTTGCTTTGACGTCCGCTCTGCTCTCTTCAGACACCAAAGCTCACAGTCACTGAGAGAAGGTGATAGGGAGACAGGTTTGTTTGTTTTTTAAATAAATTTTTTAAATATAATTTATTGATTTTTTACAGAGAGGAAGGGAGAGGAATAGAGAGTTGGAAACATCGATGAGAGAGAACATCGATCAGCTGCCTCCTGCACATCTTCTACCGGGGATGTGGCCGCAACCCAGGTACATGCCCTTGACCGGAA
>NW_005872015.1:84909-90680 GCF_000147115.1 Myotis lucifugus
CCTGAACTGACACCTGGTTCCCGGGACACTCGCTGCCCGGCCCCAGTGGCGGGGGGGGGGGGGGGGGGGTGTAGGAGGCAACTGATGGATGTGTCTCTCTCACATCCACGTTTCTCTCTGTCTCTTTCTGTCTGTCTCTCTCTTCCCCCCTCCCTCCTTCCCGCCTACTCTCTCTTAAAAATCAATGGAAAATATATCTTGGGGTGAGGATGAACAAAAATAAAGACATAAATAAAATACAAGCAGCTGCATGAGAGACCTCAGGCGACACCACATGGGGAGAACGATTCAGTAGATCCATGTGAACTGTGAGAAGAGCAAGTTCTGCATTGGAAACCATTCTGTTTTGGGGTGGTTTGTTACGCAGCATTAGCTAACTGACACACCTCCCACAGCGGTGACAGCTCTTTGAGGGTAGGAACCATGTCTGACTTGCTCCCTACTGTGTCCCCCACTGCCTAGAACATTTCCGAGAAGATAGTAGGTGCTCTGTACATATTTATTGAATGAATGAAGGGATTTTCAGAAGTCCATGTCTTGGGATGATGTCATGAGTCCAGTAATGGCCCACCAGGCTCTACGTATGTATCTATAGCAGCGGTTCTCAACCTGTGGGTCGCGACCCCTTTGGGGGTCCAACGACCCTTTCACAGGGGTCGCCTAAGACCATCGGAAAACACATAGATAATTACATATTGTTTTTGTGATTAATCACTAGGCTTTCATTATGTTCAATTTGTAACAATGAAATTGGGGGTCACCACAACATGAGGAACTGTATTAAAGAGTCGCGGCATTAGGAAGGTTGAGAACCGCTGGTCTTGAAGAAGAAACAAAACAAAACAACTCTCAGGTGATCCGGATGGGCCAGAGCTTGGAGAGACGGAGTTGGAAGCGGCCCGTTGCCATGTCAGGTCCGCACCTGCACAGCTCCTAGCAGCTCCCCAGGTCCGAGCAGGTCACACCCGCTGGACTCAGCCGGGCCTCCTGTTACCGGCCACCGGGATCCACGATCTGACCGGGACACAGGCCCTGGGCCAAGGCAGCCGGAAGGCTGTGTGTGGTCTCCGGTCGGCGTGCTAAACCCGGAGTCACAGTGGCCCAGTGCCTACTCAATCCCTTCGGTAAACATGCCTGACACACCATCCATTCCCCGGGGTTGCTGTAACAGCACAATACAAACGGGGTGGCTTCAAAGAATAGGACATGTTTCTCTCACGGATCTGAAGGCTCGAAGCCGAGCCCTAGCCGGTGTGGCTCAGTTGGTTGGACGTCCTCCCATGTACCAAAAGATTGCCAGTTCCATTCCGGTCGGGGCACATGCCTGGGTTGCCGGCTTGATCCGTGTGTGTGCCGTGTCGCCCACCCTGCCGGGTGAGGGCCTGTCCTGCCGGGTGAGGGCCTGTCCTGCCGGGTGAGGCCCCGTCCTGCCGGGTGAGGGCCTGTCCTGCCGCGTCAGAGCCTGTCCTGCCGGGTGAGGGCCTGTCCTGCCGGGTGAGGGCCCGTCCTGCTGGGTGAGGCCCCGTCCTACCAGGTGAGGGCCTGTCCTACCAGGCGAGGCCCCGTCCTGACGGGTGAGGCCCTGTCCTGCCTGGTCAGGGCCCGTCCTGCCAGGTCAGGGCCCGTCCACTCCGGTATCACCTCCTTTTCCTCATCGCATCTGTAAAGACCCTGGTTCCAAATCACATCACATCCTGCGGTTCTAGGGGGTTAGGATTTCAACATATCTTTTTGGGGGACACGATTCTACCCATAACAAAGGCACACTGGGCGCTGGAGACAGTCCGGAGCCCTGGCGGTGAGAGCTCTGTCTTTGGGGACCTGACAGAGCGAAGGGGGGGGGGGTAGAGGTCAAGGGCTCGCCATCTTCTGCTTTGGACTCACACACCCAGGAAGGAGCTCGGTAAATATTTGTGGAAGGAGTTAGTGCGATTGATTAGTGGCGGCTGTTCGGCTTCTGCTGTGGTCCCATAAAACGCAGGTTGTGACCTTCCTCTTCCAAGTCAGGCAGGTCACACACGGGGACGGGCTGCACCCCCAGCGTGTAGATGAAACAGAACTACTGCGGCGCCCAGCTCCTGGCAGCTGGCCACCAGCCGGGCCCCTTCTGGGGGAGACGCCAGGGGGAGACGGATGGAGGGCGGCTGTGAGAACGGGTCTCCCAGATCTTCCCCCGGTACCGCCTTCGCCCCCAGGATGCGCAGGAAGAGCCGTGCAAGAAACTGGCGCTCAGCTCCGCAGCCCTGGGGGCTGGGGCTGTGGTCGCTCCTGGGTTTCATCTTTTTTTTTTTTTATTTTTAAAGATATTTTAATTGCTTTCAGAGAGGAAGGGAGAGGGAGAGAGAGAAACATCAATGATGAGAGATAATCATTGATCGGCTGCCTCCTGCACGCCCCCTACTGGGGATTGAGCCTGCAGCCCAGGCATGTGCCCCGACTGGAATGGGGAATGGAACTGGCAATCTTTTGGTGCATGGGAGGACGTCCAACCAACTGAGCCACACGGCTAGGGCTCGGCGAGTTCATCTTTGTCTATCGAGTCTACGAGAAATATCGCATCTCTTCACTATTTTCTGTGAGTCAACTGGACTTTGAGAACAAATCCTGGTTTCACTCAGCTGGCAGGAAATTCAGCGAGCGATCTCCGTCTGAGCCAAATGCCAGCGTGGGAATTCCTTCTGTAAATTACCCCAATCCCGGTGGCCTTGCTCAGGGTCCCGGCGGGAGGAGTCTGATAGGATGATTGACGAAGGTGTGGGTAGGCGGTGGGAAGCCAGTGAGAGACGCGCGGGGAGCTGGGAGCACCTCTAAGTCCGCAAGGACGGATCTGAGCTTCACTCTCCTTTCTCCTCTGAAACTGAGCTGCGATCCCACAGCCAACAGGAAGCCAGGGGGTGAGGGAGCCCACAGTTACTGTCTAGTCGGTTCGGGCTACTGTGACCACAACCACAGCCTCCTCCCAGTGCTGAAGGCTGAGGGGTCCAAGGTCACGGTGCCTGCAGGCCCGGTTCCCGCCCAGAACCCACTTCCTTGTTTGCAGACCGACCGGCAGAGAGAGAAGTTACCTTTTGTGTCTCTCTCTCTTTTAAAAATATATTATTTTATTTCTCTATATATTTTAAGATATATATATTTATATATACATTTTTAAGATATATATATATTGATGTCAGAGAGGAAAGGAGAGGGAGAGAAAGAGATAGAAACCTCAATGATGAGAGAGAATCATTGATCGGCTGCCTCCCACACACCCCCTGCTGGGTGGGGACTGCGCCCGAAACCTGGGCATGTGCCCTGACCGGGAATTGAACTGTGACCCGATTCGTAGGTCGACGCTCAGCCGCTGAGCCATGCCAGCGGGCTGCGTCTCTACCCGCACAGCCTTATCATCTCCCGAAGGCCCCACCTCCAAGTACACTGGGGATTCGGGCTCCAGCCTGTGGATGTGCGGCGGACACAAACATTCGGCCCATAGCACGTGGTCCATCAGACAGCCCCCAGGCGCAGAGCAGGACGGAGGAAGTCGGAGAAGAGGGTTGGCTGACAGGAAGGGACCCCACAAATATTTCATTGAAATGCGAGGGACAGCTGCCATCCACGTCTGTACACCAACGTTGTTGCATTTGAACTTGACCTCTCTCCTTCTGGCTTGAGTCTCTCCAAAAGGGATAATTTGGGGAAAGACTCTGGCTAAGGTCAGTCACCCGAGGAGGCGGGGCTGGAGCTGGGAATGGAGGGAAAAGGAAGGGGAGTGAAGCCAGTCCGACTGTTGGGGGAGGGCTGGGCGTGGAGGTGGGAGCCTGTAGGAACAGCTGTTACGGGCTGAATTGTGTCCTGATCCCCAGGACCTCAGCCTGGGACCACATTTGGGGACGGAATTGTTATAGGTGTGATTAAATTAAAATGAGGTCAGGCCCTGGCCAGGTAGCTCAGTGGGTTGGAGCATCATCCTGATACGCCAAGGTTGCGGGTAAGATCCCCAGTCAGGTCACATACAAGAATCCGCCAATGCCTGGCCAGCCTGGCTCAGTGGTTGAGCATCGATCTATGATCCAGAAGGCCACGGTTCGATTCCCAGCACATGCCCGGGTTGTGGGCTTGATACCCAGTGTAGGGCATACAGGAGGCAGCCGATCAGTGATTCTCTCTCATCATGGAGGTTCCTCTCTCTTTCTCTCCCTCACCCTTCCTCTCTGAAATCAATACGAAGATATTTTGAAAAAAGAATCAACCAATGAATGCATAAATAAGTGGAACAACAAATCAATATTTCTCTCTCTCTAAAATAAAAAAAGAAATTTAAAAAACTTCAAATTTAAATTAAAATGAACTCATTAGGTGGCCCTAATCCATTATGACTGCTGTTCTTCTAAGAAGAAGAGATCGCCCTGACCGGTTTGGCTCAGTGGATAGAGCGTCAGCCTGCGGACTCAAGGGTCCCAGGTTCGATTCCGGTCAAGGGCATGTACCTTGGTTGCGGGCACATCCCCAGTAGGGGGCGTGCAAGAGGCAGCTGATCGATGTTTCTAACTCTCTATCCCTCTCCCCTCCTCTCTGTAAAAAATCAATAAAAGATATTTTAAAAAAAAGAAAAAGAAAAGAAGAAGAGATCAGGACACAGGCGTGTACAGGGGGAAGACGTAAAACAGGGACAACTTGGCATCCATAAGCCAAGGAGAGAGGCCTGGGGCACACCCTCCCTCTTAGCCTCAGAGGAAACCAACCCCGCTGACACCCTGATCTTGGACTTCCAGCCTCCAGACGCTGAGAAAATAAATTTCTGTGGTTTAAGCCCTCCCATCGGTGGTTCTTTGTTATGGCAGCCCCCAGATGGCCCTCAAGGATCCTTACTTCCTGGTCTTCACACCCTTGTGTAGTCCCCTCCCACGGAGAATCATTGCTCTGTGTGATCAATAGCGTAAGACGGAGTCACAGTGTGTGACTAGGTGAGGCTCGGCTGCAAAAGGCATCGCAGTTTCTACCTTGGCCTCTTGGGTTTCTCTCTCTGGCGGAACCCAGCGCCATGCGGTGAAGACACTCAAACAGCCCCACGGAGGCTCACACCAAGAGGATGTGACCGAGAACGAGAGCCAGCACCAATGCCAGCCGTGAGAAGGGATCCCCCAGCCCCGGTCAAGCCTTCAGATGACAGCAGCCCTGGCTGGCCGGCACCTAACGGCAACCTCACTGGGCATCCCAAACGGAATCATCCATCTAAGCCCCTCCCACACTCCTGACCCCCAGAAACAATAAGAAATAACAAAGTACTACTGTCATTCTATGTTACTGGGTGTGGGGTTATTTGTTATGCAGTAATCGATAGCTAATACAGGACCTCCCTCCCCCTCCTCCCCCCCCTCCCCCCCAACCCTCCTCCTGCTTCCTTCATTGTCCGCCCCACACCTTGACGACGCCATCAAAGACTCAAGCAAGTAGACTGAGGCCCAGAATGGACTGCGTGGGGAGCTGCAATATTAATACATCAAAGGAGAGGTGCCCACCCTCAGACATATGTACAAAATGGGGAGTCAAAGAAATAAGACACCTGAAAAGCACTTAAAACAGGAAAGAGATGTGATCTAAACGCTTTCTAAACCAGGGCACCTGTTTGGAGGAATTTTAAATGAGAATAAATGATTGTTGTTAAGAGGTTTAATATCCTAAAAAGGGAAATACACCAGTAAAAAAGACTGTATCTCCACATTCAAAACACACTGAACACAGAAAACCAATAGTTCATTAAATTCACCTTGGTCCATATGAAGTTTCTT
>NW_005872015.1:91189-94854 GCF_000147115.1 Myotis lucifugus
AGCCCCCCTAGTGGGTCAGTGGGCATCCCCACGGGGGGAGTGGCATTCGACAGAAAGTTTGGCTGGACAGCGGGGAGCATTATCCCTGCTTCCACAGCAGCTTTAAGGGTGTCTGATATGCGGGGCGTAAGCTGTCAGTTGGACATCCCCCGAGGGCTCCCGAACTGCTAAAAGGGCACAGGCCAGGCTGAGGGATCCCCCCCGCAGTGCACGAATGTGGTGCACCAGGCCTCTAGAGCGTTTTCATAAGGCCCCATTAAACCCGAAGCCTGAATTCTTAGCTGCCAAAAACACCCACACCCCTTTAGTTGAGAGCAGGGATGGCTTCATCGCAAACCCTCCCAGGAGGCAAGGACAAAATATCTGGCCTCTGTGCTCCCAGAGCCGCAGAGGAGAGAAAAACTCGGCTCCCATCTCCTGGGCCGCTAGCACTCACCATGTTTCCAGGCTCTAAATGAACGGAGTTCTCAGGAGCGGCTGCCGAGGTAGCTTCTGTATTTCGTCCATTTTCCAGGTGGCACTCTAAGGCACAGAGAGGTTAAGTCACTTGGTCGAGGTCACCCAGCCGAGAAGCAGAGCAGCCTGGGTTCAAACTTGGGGGTCCAATCCTGAGCCCCTGTGCTGGACCCCATACACCGCCTGTCCCCCGAGGATGAGGGAGGGACACGTGCAGGGCTAGGGGCTGTTTTCTCCGGCCGGCCCAAGGTTGGCGGCGATGCCCACCCACTGGGGCAGGAAGGCCGCCTGTGGCTTGAAGATCGTGCGGAAGCGGGAGTGGGGCAGGGTGAAGTTGGCCAGGTAGACGGCGTCCCCTCCTGCCAGGTAGGCGGCCCAGACCCCGAAGGTGCCCACGGTGAAGACGGTGTGGTTGCACTGCGTGAGCAGCGCGAAGTCCTTGGCGGGGGAGCCCTGGCGACCGTCGCCCGCGAACACCACGTCCCCGAGGGAGCTGTTGATGTTCCGCCGGCACCAGGACATGTCATCGCTGGTGACCACGAAGACGGGGGCGGGGTGGCGGGCCCGGAACCAGTCCAGGGCCTGCTGCAGGTACCCGCGGTCGGCCAGCACGCCCTTCCACACCCGCGGCATGACTCGGACGTAGTCCCCGCGGCGCACGTGGACGCCCACGAAGGTCAGCTGCGGGGCTCGCGGGGCCTGCAGGGCCCGGAGGAACCGCTGCGCCTCCTCCCGCACGTGGTCGTGCAGCGTGAACTCCCGCAGGATCTCGGGGCGCAGGTGGTGGTAGAAGGTCCAGGAGCAGGGGTAGCCCGTGAGGCGCACGTACTCCCAGGGGAGGTGGCGGTACTGCTCCTCCATCCAGTCGTTGAGGGGGTAGTTGCGCCAGGGGATCCTGCTGGCCGTGGCGCCGTGCAGCACCGGCAGGGAGATCCTGAAGATGGGCGCCAGCGCGCTGTGCATCTGGGCGGGGATGGCGGCCGGCCGCCCGTTCAGCTTGGCCAGGGCGTACAGCGTGGCGTACTGGCCCATCTGGTTGCCCAGGCGGCCTTGGGAGTTGATGGTCCACATGCCCCCCTGGGGGAGGTGCCTGGGGCCCAGGACCACGAGGCTGCGGGAGGCCCAGGGGGCAGGCACCAGGGCCAGGCGCCGGTGGCAGTGGAAGATGACGGACACCACAAAGACGACGAAGAAGAAGATGGTGGAGAAGGAAGGGCGAGCGGTCCAGGACCCCATGCTGGCTGCAGGGGGAGAAGGGACCCAGGTCAGGAGGGATGGCGGGGCACTCCGCTGGGTCTCACTCCTCCCCCGCCAGGTCATACATGTATTCACTCACTCTCTCATCCTCGGGCGCTTCAGGCCTGGGTCCGAGTCCCAGTTCGGCCCTCACTGGCGCTGTGTGACTTAGTCAAGTCACTTCACCTCTGAATTCCAGGCTCCTCACCCGTTAAACGGATGATTAGCTGAACCATCTGAAAGTGCCCATTTCTGACCTTACCCATTGCACATGGTCCGAGCTAACAGGCCGCCTTACTAGGTTTGCGTGAGGATTAAAGGAAGTGGCATTGTCACTTGCAGGCCGTGCCTGGCACGTAGGAAACGCTCGCTAAGTGAGTAAGACAAGCACTGCCAGGCTACTTACTGGTGAAGCTGTGTTCTGGGACGTTCACAGGCCAAGGCGGCGGCACAATAGGAGGTCAGGAGCACAGATTCTGAAACCAGACAGCCCAGGTTCAGGGTGGGCTCTGCCTCCCGCTGGCTGGGCAACCCTGAGCACGTTACTTAACTCCCTAGGCCTGTCTTCCCCTCAGCACAATGGGGTCGCCCATAGCACCTCCAGGAACCGCGCTCCAGAGACCCCGCCATGGTGAGGGCTTCCTGTTGCTGCTGGTGGGTGTGGTGGATTCATGCCGGTCAGACCCTTCCCCTTCCCTGCCCTTGAATCCGGGCGGGCCTGCCACTGCCTCGGCCGATTAAACATGGTGAAAGTGAGGTTGTGCCTTTTCTGGGCCAGGACTTAAGGCACCAGCAGTTCCCACTTCCTGCTTCTGTAACATTCTCTCTGCATGGCTTTAATATTAAGGTCTGTGATGAACCCTTTTTATGTTTTGGGGTAATGACTTCATTGAGACAATATTCAAATATCATGCAATTCACTCATCAACAGTGTGCAGCCCTGGCCAGTTGCTCAGTGGTTAGAGCATCAGCCTGCGGCCCGAAGGGTCGTGGGTTCAATTGTCAGTCAAGGGCACGCGCCTCAGTTGTAGGTTCATCCCCGCCCCGGTCGGGGTGCTTTCGAGAGGCAACCCATCGATTTGTCTCTCATGCTGATGTTTCTCTCTCCCTCTCTCTCTCACTCTCTCTCTCTCTCTCTCTCCCTCCCTCCCTCCCTCCCTCCCTCCTTCCTCCCTCCCTCCCTTCCATTCTCTCTAAAACTCAACGGAAAAAATATCCTCAGGTGAGAATTTTTTTAAAAAGTGTGCAATTTAATGGCCTTTTAGTATATTCAGAGTCGTGCGACCATTACAATTTTTAGAAAAATTTTATCACCCTAAAAAGAAACCCTGTGGTCCTTAGTCATCCCCCCAACCTTCCCATCCTCCCTGCCTCCATGCTTTAGCTACTCTATATAATTCATATAAACTAAATAATTCAATATGTGGTTCTTTGTGACTGGCTTCTTTCACTTAGTATCATATTCTCGTTTTTAATTGATTTTTAGAGAGAGGAAGGGAGAGGGAGAGAGAGAAACACTGATGTGAGAGCAAAACATCAATCCTGCTGCCTCCTGCACACCCCGTATTGGGGACCGAGTCCACACCTGGGTATGTGCCTGACTGGGAATTGAACCGGTGACCTTTAGGTGCCCAGGACAACGCCCAACCAACTGAGCTACACTGGCCATCGTGTTCAAAAGGCTCATCCATCCTGTCACATGAGTCGGTACGTCACTGATTTCTTTTTATAGCTAATATTCCAGTGCTCGTTTGTTTATCAGTTCATCAGTCGATAGACATTTGCCCCCTTTTTGTGCTCCTATGCCTGTGCTGCCGTAAACACGAGTGCACCAATCTCTGTGTGGACCGCCGTTTTCACTCCCCCGGGGATTGACCCAGGAGTGGAATTGCTGGGCATGTGCTAACCGTTGAATAGTTCCAGGAGCTGCAGGCTGTTTTCCACAGCAGCTGCCATTCCCATTCCCAGCCGCG
>NW_005872015.1:95965-99143 GCF_000147115.1 Myotis lucifugus
TGTCTAGGCTGAGCTACGATGTTTGATAGTTGAAGTTACTTTTCTTTTTAAAAAAATATTATTTTTATTGCCCTAGCCGGTTTGGCTCACTGGATAGAGCGTCGGCCTGGGGACTGAAAGGTCCCAGGTTCGATTCCAGTCAAGGGCATGTACCTGGGTTGCAGGCACATCCCCAGTAGGAGATGTGCAGGAGGCAGCTGGTCGATGTTTCTCTCTCATCGATGTTTCTAACTCTCTATCCCTCTCTCTTTCTCTCTGTGAAAAATCAATAAAATATATATTTTAAAAATATATTAATTTTATTGATTTCAGAGAGGAGAGAGAGAAGACACATCCAAGATGAGAGAGATCGTTGATGGGCTGTCTCCTGAGGCTCCCTACTGGCGATGGAGTCTGCAACCCAGGCATATGCCCTGGCTGGGCTTGAGCCCTGACCTCCTGGTTCATAGGTTGATGCTCATAGGTAGTTTAAGCCTATTAAATGCATTTTCTTGAATTTTATCGGATGTAACCCCATCGTAAGTCCAGTAGCATCGGAGCAAGAAACGACTTGCTTAGTTTCCAAAACAGCGAGTGAAACCTGCCCCAGAGCCCCTCTTCTCATGGGGACAACTCTGTCCCCATCTTTCTTGCTGCCTGCTCTCAGCTCCTGCCTGGGTCCCCGTGGGGAAGGCTTCGCCTCCAGCCAGCTCACTGGCCCTGGGCTCCTGGGGCGGAGGAACCAGCTCAGGACAAAGGTACCACCACCCGGGGCCCCTCCACGGTGTGTGGTCCGTGCAGTCACACAGGCCCTGACCGCCAAAGGGCCCTGTGTTTGGTTTAATGCTCTGCTCTGGGCCTCTAGAAACTCTCGATAAGTTTGAACAAGGCACCACGTTTTCATTTGGCACAGGGCTCTGCAGATCAGGCAGCCAGACCCGCTGCCGCGCTCAAGAGCTCCCTCTCCTGGCTGCTCATCGGCTGAACAGCGGAAAGGCGGAGGCAAGCGGGGAATGGAGGCTGAGGGCTGGGGCGCCTGGGGTCCTGCCACGCGCCCGGCACGGGTCTCAGCGCTCACGGCCCTGGGCTACAGTCCTTACAGCCGTTTCCCTCAGATGGTGGCAAACCCCCACCCGAACTGAACTCATTAGGGGACGAAATCTGGCCTGACCGCACGTGCGGCCATTTGTAGGCGTCTCTTAGTGTGAATGCTGGGTGTTTGGCTGCAGAAACAATAACGTTTGCTGAGGGATACTGTCTAGACCAGTGATGGCGAACCTTTTGAGCTCGGCGTGCCAGCATTTTGGAAAACCCTAACTTAACTCTGGTGCCGCGTCACATATAGAAATGTTTTGATATTTGCAACCATAGTAAAACAAAGACTTATATTTTTGATATTTATTTTATATATTTAAATGCCATTTAACAAAGAAAAATCAACCAAAAAAATGAGTTCGTGTGTCACCTCTGACACGCGTGTCATAGGTTCACCATCACTGGTCTAGACCTTGCCAGTGGAGCTACATGCACGCTGCCCCCGCCCCCCACGATGGTGCCAAAACACAGCTTCTAGAATGTCTGGTCCAAAGAGCTTCAGATACGAGACTGCAGGCCTTGGCCTGTCTTCGCTCCTTTCGTCCTCACCACCGCCCAGGAGGAAGGTGCATTTTATGCCCGTTTAACAGATGAGGACACTAAGGCACAGAGAGGTTAAGAAACTTGCCTGCAGTCTCACAGCTAGGAAGGAGGCGGAGCCTGGACTGGAACCCAGGCCCTGTGTTTTAGGGGACTGTGCTCTGTTACTGTCCTGGGTTTTTGAGCATGTCCTGCGGGTGCACACACGCTCCCTTGGGGGACACGGAGGGTTGGACCTGCCCGCCTCACGGGGCCTCTGCTAGTTCTGGGTCGGGTCCCACCCTGCTGAGCCACCTCAGAGTGTGCCCTGGCAGGGCCTCTCTCCGTTCCGGGGCGCTAGGAGGGTGCAGGTGCCCAATACTTGAGGAAACCGCCCACCCAAAGTCTCCTTTCCAACTTGGGGGGAATGGTTTCCTCCCCCTCTGGCTGCTTCTGCCCCTTCCTCCTCCCCCGGGCACCTTTGTGGGTACTAATCCCCTCAGGCAGCTCAGGCTATTGAGAAGGGAAGGGAGCCCTGGCCGGTGTGTTCAATGGTTAGAGCGTGGCCGGTGCACCAAAGGGTCATGGGTTCAATTCCCAGCCAAGGGCATGTACCTGAGTTGTGGGTTCACTCCCAACCCTGGTCAGGGGTCAGGGGTCAGGGCATTGGTTGCTGGAGGCAACCAGTGAGACATCAATGTTTCTCTCTCTCTCTCTCTCCCCATCCCTCCGTCCTTCCACTCCCTCTGAAAAAGCAATGGAAAAAAATATCCTCCAATGAGGATTAACAACAACAAAAAGGAACAAAAGGGAGGACAGGAGTAGCTCCCCTCCGGATAACATTAGCTTAAGGAACCTCTATCCCAAGGTGGGGAGGAGAAGAAAGTGAGACCCAAGCCTTATCCTTGCATCTTCTCTGACAGCAAAACCAGCCTTTGCTCCGCCCACTGCTCCCCTGCCTGGGCTGTTCCTGCCCCGATGCCCTTCAGGTCACAGCCCACATGTCCCCTCGGACCCCTGACCTTCCACCATGTTCTAGAACGAATGGTTTATTCCTTTCCAGTAGCGACCTCTCCTCCCTCGGGACTGTGAGCCTGACATGGACGGGCTCTGTGCGTGTCCACGTGTGCTCACCTGTGCTCACCTGTGCTCAGTGTCTGCACAGGGAGGGCCTCTGCACCCCTTATCCTGTCACTCACACCCCCACTCTCAGGCCCCAGGTCCCCCTCTGACTTCAGGGTGCCTCAGCCCCCAATCCCTTCCTCTGGCAGCTAACTCCTCCTTACAGTTTACTTTCAAATCCGAAGTCCCTCCCTCACTGGTTTAGCTCAGTGGATAGAGCAGCAGCCTGCGGACTGAAGGGTCCTGGGTTCGATTCCAGTCAAGGGCACATGCTCAGGTTGAGGGCTCGATTTCAGAGAGGAAGGGAGAGGGATAGAGAGATGAAACACAAAGATGAGAATCACTGATTGGTTGCCTCCTGCACATCCCACAACCCAGCCATGTGCCCTTGACCAGAATCGAACCTGGGACCATTCAGTCTGCAGGCCGATGCTCTATCCACTGAGCCAAACTGGCTAGGGCT
>NW_005872015.1:100117-101452 GCF_000147115.1 Myotis lucifugus
GGGGTTTCAAGTTTCTGATCCAGGGGGGGAGAGGTCTCAGGTTTCCCCACAAAGCCCGGGCGGGGTGGGGCGCGGAGCGGGGGGTCATTTAAGGGAGAGGGACAGCCGCGATTTATTTAGGGACATTTGGGGCAACGTAGTTGTTTTGTGTATCGGTTCTGCTAATACACGTTGTAAAACACCGCCCAAAAAGCCCCATTACCTGGGACGTGAGATGAGCCCTTGGGGGCTCCCTTAGGGAGGGGCCATGCCGGGGGAGCGACTGAGAGAAGTCTGTGGAGGAGACCCTTTTTGCCTGCGGCGCAGGTCTGCCCCACTTCAGGGTTAAAAGGCGGGTAATTGTAATCTATGTGGGTGGGGGGGGGAGCGGTCAGGGGGGAAGGAGCCTGAGGCCCAGATGGACCTCCACGCTGCCTGGGGTCCCTGGCTCTGGGTCTGGTGGGAGCACAACCAGATTCTGTTCCTTAAAGGCGCTGGGGGTGGGCTCCAGCTCCCAGGAGGGGTAGGGCTGGCCATGTGGGTCCCCGGTGGGCAGGGGTGGCGTCTGGGTTTCTCAGGGGCATCGGGGGGCCGGGGGGGGGGGAGGCTCACGGTCTGGTTGCCCAAGGTGCTAAGGGCCAGAAAGTGGCCCGGCCTGAACCACCCAGGCAGGGGAGGAGAGCTGGGAGGGGTGTGGGGCTACGCGCTGGTGCCCAGGGACTCCGGGCAAATGCCAAATGCCGGCTGCCAGAGCGCAAAATGGCGCCAGGCTCCTCTGAAGGGGCGGAGGGTGGTGCCCGTCATGGGGGGGAGGGCAGGGGGCAGTCTCTGCACTGGGGACACTGGAGACTGTGAGATCGGGCTGAGGGAGGCTGGAACCCCACCTGCACCCCCAGGTGCCCCCCAGACTCCCAGCCTGGGTCCCGATTCAGAGCCAGGGCACTGGGCAGTGGGGCCCAGAAAGGCTCCAAGACCCCCAGACCTGAGTGAGCCTCACTGGGGGCTGCGGCCCCGGGAGGGAGGGGTGGCATCCCAGCACCAAGTCCTTCCCAGCTCTGCCATCCTGGGGTCTGGACTTCTGGCCCCTTGGACACCCCGGCCCGGCCCTGCCGCGCTCTCTCCTCCCTCAGCACACACCACCCCAACATCTGTTCCCCCATCTGCTCGGGGGACCTGAGATCAGTGTTGAACATGGGGGCTCAGATGCCTGGACCCTGAGGCCTAAGACGGCAGACGGCAGGCGGGGCTGATGGGAAAGTCCTCAGACCCCAAGCCCAGGCCCTCCCACCGGGCGTCCTGGGGGAATCAGCACATCTGCCTCCCCTGCCCCACCGGGCCCCGCACCCGCTCCTCACC
>NW_005872015.1:102668-113077 GCF_000147115.1 Myotis lucifugus
CCCCAGAGCTGCCTGCTCCTTGCTTCTCCCCTCACTGTTCTCCAGCTGGGGGTCCCCTCTTCACCTCCCCCACAGGCTCTGCTGCCTACCTGCCCATTAGGGGGCCCCTGCTCTCCCTGACCCTCGATCACAATGATAATGATAATGACACGAATAAACACCCAGCCCAGGGCCTGGCTTGCTGCAGGGGCCCTGTCCTGACTCGTTCATTGTGCAGCTGTCACCCGCTGCGTGCCGGCCAGGCACTGTCAGCAGGCCCATCTTACAGATGAGGAGACTGAGGCTAGAGTTGGGAAGTCCCTTGAGCAAGGACACACAGCCAGTAAGTGGCCGGGCCAGAAGCGGGCTGGGGGTCTTGGCTTGTCCCTGCCACGCTCCTGTCCGGCGCCGCCACACTCAGTGTCCTCGGGCAGCAGACAGGACTCGCTGCCTGGGCTCTCCTTCCGGCTCCGCTGGTGTGATCCTCGCAAGTGGCCCAACCTCTCTCTGCCTCCGTTTCCCCACCTGTAAAGTGGGGGCAGTAACAGTATTTCCTTTATGGGCGGCAGTGAAACTCCAACGAGCTCATTCATATACAGGGAGTCCTTAGAGCAGGGGTGGGGAACGTCCGGCCCTCGGGCCACCTAAGGCCCGAGAAATCATTGGGTCTGGCCCTGCCAAGGCATCCGGGATGAGTTCATTGAATGTCTGACCAACTACAGCAGGCTGGCTTTTAAGTCGATAATATCGTATGGCCCTCGAATGACGTTATACATGTCCAGTGGCCCTTGGCAGAAAAAAGGGAACCCACCCCTGCCTTGGAGTAAAGCCTCATGGGGCACCTGGCACCGAGGAAGAGCTTGCGGGGTCTCTGCCAATGTTGCCATCCCCCAGACACGGAGGCAAGGCCGGGCCCGCATCCATCACCTGCCTAAGTCTCACTGCCAGCAAGGGCCGCCCCCAGCGCTCCCCGGGCCTGGCCCCTGGCCCGCTCAGCGCCTTCTCCCGCCTGGTGCTCCCAGACTGCAGCTCTGAGTCTGGCCCCCTCCCCCTTCCCTGCAGAAGCCCCTCCTCAGAGAGCCCCCCTGCTCCTCCCGCCTCCAGCTGGCAGCCCTTGCTAGCTGGTCTGAGGCCCTGGGAGGTGACCCCACTCCACTGAGATACACACAGACACACACACACAGGCACAAAGACAGACACACACACACACACACACTCACTCCAACTCCCTGGACGACCCTCCCTCTACCTCCCACGTGCTTAGCCCTTTTCACCCTGTTTCTTCCTGCAATGACTGACTTACAGACCGTCCATTGTCCTCAGCTCCCCACTCTATCCTCATCCTAACGGGGGTCCTCCTTGACCCTCTGCCCCCACCACCTCAGGGCCTCTGTTCAGTGGATCCATTCCCACCAGCCAGATCTGAGGGAGGGAGGGGAGATAACATGGCCTGGGGGTGCAGCGGGGCTCATCCTGGGCCTGGGAAGAACCTGGGAGCAGGGGGAGGCTGTCCCTCAGCAAATCACACCCCCTTCACTCACCCCCACCCTCCACCCCTCCCCACCCCCTTCCCCGGCACCAGGCTGAGCAGGGCTCTGTCCTCTGCACCTGAGTACGAGACCAACTGTTGTGACGGAGAAGGGTCGAGACAGGATGGGACTCACTCCTGTGGTGAAGCTGCAGGCTTTCCGGAAGGGGTGGCCTGAACCCCTTCCCCACCTGAGTTCTCCACAGGGGAGTGAGGTGATGCGATCACCCTCCCGTCAGAAAGAACCCAAAGGTCACTAATCACCCGATTACCAATTGAGATCCCCACCGAACAGGGGGGAAACAGAGGCTCAGAGAGGCAGCGTCATTTCCCAAGAACACACAGACACCCCGGCTCCCTGATGACCTTCCCACTATCCCTCTGGGTCTCGGGACTTGCCAGCCCAGCCTCTCCACTCTCCTGGAGTCCACAGCTCCTTCGATCGCTCCGAGGAATGGTCCAGGGACCCCCACAGCAGCATCTCACTTTGGGATGTTTGCTAGAAATACAGACCCCTGGACCCAGCAGAAGCCCCGGGGCTGGGCCCTGGAATCTGCATTGTTCTTTTTCAAATTTCCACCCAGGAATCCTGATAAACAGTAAGATTTGAGAGCCACTGCCTTCGGACACCTGATCAGTGCTCCCCGGACAATGTCCACAGTCCTCACAGAATCCTGTGAACTATGTAGGAGCACAGACTCCGGAGCCCGAAGGCCTGGGTTCCAATCCTGCCCCTGACCGCCCCTCAGCTGAGTTACCTTGGGCAGGTGCCCTCACCTCTCTGTGCCTCAGTTTGCACATCTGTAAAATGGGGATGGGGATAGCGCCGGCCTCACAGAGCTGCCTCGAGAATGCCACACACCGGGCACTCAGCCCCCGGCACCTGGCGCACGGAAGCTCTCAACGGGCAGGTCCATGCGATACAGTGTGTCAGGCCCTGAGTTAAGCACTTTATATCTATTAGGTTTCATTTAAACCACACGAAGCAGATAATGTAAGTGTCATTTTACAACAAAGGCAGCTGAGCTACAAAAAGGAGAAGTCAAATGCCCAAGGAACACAGTGGGACATGAACACGTAGGGCAGTGATGGCGAACCTATGACACGCGTGTCAGAGGTGACACGCGAACTCATTTTTTTGGTTGATTTTTCTTTGTTAAATGGCATTTAAATATATAAAATAAATATCAAAAATATAAGTTTTTGTTTTACTATGGTTGCAAATATCAAAAAATTTCTATATGTGACCCGGCACCAGAGTTAAGTTAGGGTTTTTCAAAATGCTGACACGCCGAGCTCAAAAGGTTCGCCATCACTGACGTAGGGTCTGACTCCGTAGCCCGCGCCCAGAGCCGCCGCTCTTTAAGGCCCCTGGTTTCACACCATCGAGGTTCATCAGTCCCCTGGGGCTTACCCGGCTCCAGAGCCCCCATTTTAAAGACGAGAATAAATAGGTTCTGAGACCCAGGCTTAACCAGGTACCCCCATCAGGCAGTCTCTTTTAGGTTGTAGCCTCAGTCAATATCCTGAGGGCAGGGGGAGAAAACTGGGGACAGGAAACAGAAAGCCAGGGTCTGATGGGCCCCATCTCGCTCCCAGCCTGTTCCTGCAACCAGCACGCCCGCCGCTGCAGGTTCAACTCGGAGCTGTTCCGGCTGTCGGGGGGCCGGAGTGGCGGTGTCTGCGAGCGATGCCGCCACCACACGGCCGGGCGGCACTGCCACTACTGCCAGCCAGGGTTCTGGAGGGACCCCGGGCAGCCTATCACCAGCCGTAAGGCCTGCAGGGGTGAGTGCAGACTGAAGCCCAGCCTCGGCGGGTCTGAGGCCGGAGGGGCTGGGGAACGGAGAGGGGGCGTCTAGGGCCCAGACACCCACATCCAAGATCCTCTCTTCACACAGCCTGCCAGTGCCACCCCATTGGGGCGACGGGCGGCACCTGCAACCAGACCAGCGGGCAATGTTCCTGCAAGATAGGGGTCACGGGCCTGACGTGCAGCCGCTGTGGCCCTGGCTACCAGCAGAGCCGCTCCCCCCGGATGCCCTGCCAGCGTGAGTCCTGAGGGGCCACCGTCCTGCGTGGGGTTGGAAGGAAACATCACAGATCTCCAGTGGACAAGCAGGACGAGGGCTGGGTCCTGGGATGGGGGCGAGAGGCAGGAGGCCGGACTCTGGTTTCCGGGGGGGAAGTGGGGACTGAAAGTCCGGTCTCCTCGGTCGGTCTCAGTCTCGGAGAGGAAAAGGCTGGGGGCCTGGACTCCTCCATCTGAGGGAGGCGGGGCTGGGGGTGCAGATTCCTGGGTCTGAAGGAAGAAGGTCCGGAGAGAAGGGCAAAGGGTGCTTGCCCTCTTATGCCTGAACAGCTGGATTCCTGGGGGTGGGGGGTGCGGGGTGGGGGTGGGGATGGGGGGCAGGAACTAAGGTCAAAGTTCTCCTCCGGTCTCTCCTAGGAATCCCAGAGGCAACAACCACCCTGGCGACGACCTCTAGTGCTTACGGCTCCGGTAAGACAGGCGGGCGTGGAGACCCCCACCAGCAAGAGGGGCTGGGGCTGGGCTGATGGGGCTCCCCAGTGGGGACACGGGGGTGGCCCATTGAGCTCAGTCCCGGGGTCTGAGCACCCCAGCTGCCCACCAAGATGGGATGCGGGGCTGGGCAGGGGCAGAAGGCTGTGGTCCCGGCCTCGGGGAGCCCACGGCAGACAGCCCGACCCTCCCCAGACCCTCAGTGTCACAACTACTGCAATGTCTCGGGCACCAGGGTACACATGAGCCTGCGGAGGTTCTGCCAACAGGACTACGGTGAGTGATGGGCAGAAAAGGGCCTGGCCTGCGGCTGCAGAGGGGCCCGGATGACACGCCAGCCCTCTCGCCTCTTTCCCTCTGTTCTTGGCCTCGGCCCCATCCCCACAGAGACGCACCCTTCCTGATGTGACCCCGGAAGCCCACCCTCAGGTCCCCGCCCCTCCCCATCAGAACCGACCCCCGGGGCCCTGGAGGCTCCCCCACCACCCAGGCCTGACATCTCTCCGCCCCTCAGTTCTCCACGCGCAGGTGCTGGCGGCGGAGGCGGAGGTGGAGGCAGCGGCGGGCCAGGCCTGGCAGCGGCTGGCCCTGCACGTGCTGGCCGTGTACAAGCAGCGAGCACGGCAGCCCGTGCGCCGCGGCGGCCAGGAGGCCTGGGTGCCCGGCGCCGACCTGGCCTGCGGCTGCCTCCGCCTGCAGCCCGGCTCCCACTACCTGGTGCTGGGCAGCGCGGCGGGCGGCCCCGACCCCGCGCGCCTGGTCCTCGACCGCCACGGCCTCGCGCTTCCCTGGAGGCCGCGCTGGGCCGGGCCGCTGCGGCGGCTGCAGCGGGAGGAGCGAGCAGGCGGCTGCCGCGCCCTGCAGCCTCCAGCCCCGGCCTAGCGCCCCGAGCGCGATGGCCTCGAAAGCCAACGGGTGCGCTAGGAGGAGCCCGGGAGCAGAGCCTTTTACCTCGACGGCGCGCGTCCCTGAGCCAATCAGACCTCGCGGTGCCCCTGACGTCACTGGCCTGCGCCAGCGCCGTGCAGGCGCGGAGGCCTCTTCACCCAAGGCCGCAAACTGCAAACGGGACCTTTGGTGCTCTGGCTGGACTTTTGGCCTGAGTCCCGTGAAACTAGTCTCCTCAATAAAGTCTTAAATCTTGAGGGATGTTGGCTACAGACCCCTGATCGGTGCCGGGAGGGGATCTGAGGGGCAAATGAAGAAGGCGTCGAGTAGAGCTGCGGAGCCCATAGATGGCTGCCGCTCCCTGAGAAAACGGCCAATCCAATGAAAGCGATGATATGACGTCACTAAGTGCTAGGGCAGATTGTGTTGCCTAAGGATTGGGTAAAAGCGAGGGGGTGGGGACAGTGGCGGGAAAAGGCGGGAATATGTCTTTTCAGGATAGCCGTGCCAGCTTTCCGGAAAGTTCCAGATTTAGGAACTTTCCGTTCCAGAAGGATCTCAGGATGGTTTCTGAGAAGGGAATAAAAAGACTTTGAGTAAATACCCGACAATGGTTCTGAGTGGGGTCCACCTCATCTGGAAGCATAGCCTAAGGGCCAGCGGTTCTCAACCTGTGGGTCGCGACCCCTTTGGCGGTCGAACGACCCTTTCACAGGGGTCGCCTAAGACCATCCTGCATATCAGATATTTACCTTACGATTCATCACAGTAGCAACATTACAGTTATGAAGTAGCCACAAAAATTTATGGTTGGGGGTCACAACATGAGGAACTGTATTTAAAGGGCCAGAGGGTTGAGAACCACTGGCTAGCCCTGTCCCCGAGAGAATAGCCAATTGCAAGCCACAGAGTAGTATGACATCAGTTGGTGCTAAGCAGAATTCCATCCTACCCAACAACTGGGTACCTACAGGCCACAGGGATGGGGTTAAAAAAGCTGGACACAGTAAATACGATGAAATGGAAGGTTGTCATGGCCTAGGATCTTCTTTGCCACCCTGACCTCTGCCTCCTGCACATAAAATCAACAACACAATTTCCATTTGGGTGACCTTTGCAGGAAAGCCACTGAGAGAGTCCTTTGGGGAAGTCTCAGAAGAAGGGATATGACTTAAAGTCCATTTGGGCTTAGGGAACAACCCTGTTCCTTCCTTGAGAGAAAGTGGCCTCTCAGTCAATGGGGAGCTAGAGTGGGCCATAGTGTTAGAGAGAATGGGTCCTCCAGCAATAAATGTCCGGGGTATGCTCCTGACGAGACTGAAAATGGCAGGACACAGCCTCCAGGAGGACACTGATCCCCAAGCTATCAATAATCTATACTAATAATAGCCTAGGTGGTCATCACGCCCTCATGTCGTCACAAAGATGGCTGCGTGAGGCCTGGGGTTCCTGTGGCTCCGTGCAGCGTGGAGGAGGCGGGTCACAGCGGAGGAGGTGGGTCATGGCAGGGGAGGGCAGTTGTGGGCAATCAGGCTGGCAGGGGAGGGCAATTATGGGCGATCAGCCTGGCAGGGGAGGGCAGTTGGGAGCGATCAGGCTGGCAGGCTGAGCGGCACTCCCCGCTGTGGGAGCACATTGACCAGCAGGGTGCAGCTCCTGCATTAAGCATCTGCCCCCTGGTGGTCAGTGCACGTCATAGCGACCGGTCGTTCTGCCATTCGGTCTATTTGCATATTAGCCTTCTATTATACAGGATACTTGTCTTTTTTTTTTTTTTTTAACCATTTCTCCATCTCTTCCACTAGAATGTGAACTCCATGGGAGCAGGGATTTTGTTTTGTTCATGGCTGTATCCCTGGTATCTAGAAAGGTGCATGACACATGGTATATGCTCAATAAATACTTATTGAAAAACATCAACGAATGGTCTAATTTGCAACCCAACTGAACCTGAAGTGATGCCTCAAACATCTGTAGTGTTAGGAGTCATAGTAAACCCCAAGTAACTGTGGCTTAAACAAGACAGAAATTTATTTCTCTCTTGCATAGCAGAGGTTTGGAGATCGTCAAGCCACCAAGAACCTACTAGCTTTCCTCTCCACCATCTTCAGAATGGCCCTTGTCCTCGCGGCCCAAGATGGCAGATAGTGCTCCAGCCATCATGTCTGTATCCTTGCAGCAGAATGAAGGGAGGAAAAGAAAAAAGGCAAAAAGGCCAACACAGCTGATTTATAATGATATTTTCCAAAAGATATTTTCCCTCTGTTCTCATTGTCCAGAAGTTAGTCACATGACCAGACCTAGCTGCAAGAGAGGATGGAAACATAGACCCCAATGCTGGGCTCTCTTGGACCCAGCTAAATAGGCTGTTTTGATAACCAGGAAAGAGAAAAGAAAGGATATTTGGAAAAAATTAGCTTACCAGGTTTATGTCAGACCCTCAACCAATCAGAATCCAGAATATACTACATCATGGGGTGCTAGGCAGAACAGTTTTTGGCGTTTGCGGGTGGGGGTGGAGGGGGGGGAGGCTAAGATTGAAAGTGGTTGATGTCTGGCGTGACATTCCATCGCACCTTCTGCTGCCCTAACCTTGGTTTGTTTTGTTCCGTGCTGTTACCATAGTGCCTAGAACATAATAGGCACTCAATAAAAATTTGTTGAATAAATAGGCAGGTCTTATTATTTTTCACATTATACAGATGAAGGAATTGAGGAACCCAGGGGGCCTCCACCTTGAGATGAGGGCAGGGATTCAAACCCTGGTGTGTTTGGCCAGAATTATTATTATTATTTTTAGATAAATTTTAAAAAAATCTTTTATTGATTTCAGAGAGGAAGGGAGAGGGAGAGAGAGATAGAAACATCAATGATGAGAGAGAATCATTGATTGGCTGCCTCCTGCACGCCCCACACTGGGGATGGAGCCCACAACCTGGGCATGTGCCCTGACCGGGAATCAAACCTTAACCTCCTCGTTCAGTGATGGCGAATCTATGACACGTGTGTCAGAGGTGACAAGCGAACTCATTTTTTTGGTTGATTTTTCTTTGTTAAATGGCATTTAAATATATAAAATAAATATCAAAAATATAAGTCTTTGTTTTACTATGGTTGCAAATATCAAAAAATTTCTATATGTGACACGACACCAGAGTTAAGTTAGGGTTTTTCAAAATGCTGACACGCCGAGCTCAAAAGGTTCGCCATCACTGTCTAGTTCATAGGTCAATGCTCAACCACTGAGCCACGCCGGCCAAGCTTGGCCAGAATTCTTTTTTTAAAAAAAATATATTTTTTATTGTTGATAGTATTACAGATATCTCCCACTCTCCCTGCCCCCCCCCCCACCTCCCTGGCCAGAATTCATAACCACCTCTTCAATGAATCAACTAGCTCAGAGAGGTGAGGAGTCAGCAACCATCACACAGCAAGCAGCTGGCACGCAAACGTAGTTGTCTAGAGCTGAGCTGTCCAATACAGTAGCCCCGTTTCAATTTAACTTAGCTAAAATGAAATAAAATTTAAAATTTAGTTCCTCAGTCGCATTCGCCACATTCCAAGTGGCTGGCGATTAGCGGGCTGGGCAGAGCGGAGCCAGGACGTTGCCACCATCGCAGGAAGGCCTGTGGGTGGCCCTGCTCTAGAGGCCATTTTCACGAAGATCACAGACTCTGGAGCCAGACTGCCTGGGTTCCAATCCCACCCCTCAGTTTGCTCATCTATAAAATGGCGATGATGATGATAATGACAGGAAGCAACCCCCGGGCGTATTGTGAGGGTTAGATGAGTTAATAGTGTACGTCATGGGCTCAGAGCAGTGCCTGGTACAGAGTAAGAGCCGTTTGAGTTTGTTGTTATTATTTAAACACACGGTGGCCACATCTCTCCCAGAAGAAGAGCACTCAGGAGGCTAGAACATGATGGAGAAGAGAAGGAAAGAGGGTGGAAGAGGCCAAGAGGGGCTGTGGGAACCACCCCGGCCTGAACAGCCTGGCCCTCCTGCCTCCCACCCAGGGGCTGGGAAGGTGGGAGATGAAAGTGAGGAGCAGGCGAGCCCCATATGGTCCTCGGGACCCAAACTTTGTTCCCAGCACCCGAGACGAATAGGCGTGAAATCCACATCTGGGACCCACTTCCGGCCTGGCCATTCCCTCGGGCACCGCGCCCAGCCTGTCTGTGCACTGTAACGGAGGTGGCACAGGTGGCGGCCTGAGCTCAGAGGGGGCCCCTGCCCACCTCAGCATGGCCAGCGGCTTCCTGCAAGAGCAGACTCCCAGGTGCAGCCAAGTCTGGGAGTCATTTGCCCAGCAGGGAACTGGGAAGAGCAGTTAGAGGCAACCATTTCTGCAGAGGCTCTGAGGCCAAGGGGCCTGGGGTGGCAAAAAGGGAGAGATGAGGCTGGGAACCGGAGGTGTCCAGATCAGGGGGGGCCTCTAGGCCCAGGCTGGGGGCCTGGGCTTTTCCTCAGGGGCACTGGGGAGCCAGGGGGCGTCTCTGAGCAGGGGAGGGGCAGAGTCAGCTGTGTGAGAAAGTGATGCGGACAGTCATTGACCTGGATCAGCTCACTGAAGAGCCCAGAGAAGGCCTTGAACCCAGCATGGAGGTCAGGGAACTCCCCGCAGAGCAGGTGACATCTGAGGTAGGCCTTGAAGGACAGGAGGAGGATTTGGTCTTGCCTAGAAAGGCTTAGGGTGGGAACTTTGTCCAGCACCCTTGGAGCTATGGGGTAGCTATGACTAGGGAGAGGCAGGCTCAACTCTAGATGTATAAAGACCACTCTGGCCCTGGCTGGTTTGGCTCAGTGGATAGAGCACTGGCCTGCGGACTGAAGGGTCCCGGGTTCGATTCTGGTCAAGGACACATGCCTGGGTTGCAGGCTCGATCCCCAGGCGAGGGGCATGTGGCAGGCGGCCGATCGGTGGTTCTCTCTCATCATTGATGTTTCTGTCTCTCTCTCTCTCTCCCTTCCTCTCTGAAATCAATAAAGGTATATTACAAACAAAACAAAAAGAGCACTCTGGGGTCTGTGGAGGGTAGACTGGAGGGCGAGGGAGCCTGGAGGGGGAGTGAATTGTAGGCAGACCCTGTTTTTCCTGCACTGTCAGTTCACCGTCTCTCCCTCTCCTCTCTGGTTCCTTCATTGTCTCTGCCTCTGAGAAAGTCCACGTTTTTCTTATTTTCTCCCATCCCTGGGGTCGGCTGCTGTAAAAAATTACCACAAACGGTGTCGCTTAAAATAACAGACATTTGCCGAAACCGGTTTGGCTCAGTGGATAGAGTGTCAACCTGCGGAGAATCGGGGACCGGCTGCCTCCTGCACGCCCCACCCTGGGGATGGAGCCCGCAACCCGGGCCTGTGCCCCTGACCGGGAATCGAACCCTGACCTCCTGGTTCAGAGGTCCATGCCCAGCCACGGAGCCACGCCGGCCGGGCCAGTCCCTCTTTTAAGCCGAAACGCTGTGGCCTGGGAGCCCCGGGAGACCTCT
>NW_005872015.1:113177-116211 GCF_000147115.1 Myotis lucifugus
GTCCCAGGTTCGATTCCGGTCAAGGGCATGTACCTGGGTTGCGGGCACATCCCCAGTGGGAGATGTGCAGGAGGCAGCTGATCGATGTTTCTCTCTCACGGATGTTACTATCTCTCTCCCTTCCTCTCTGTAAAAAATTAATAAAATATTTTTAAAAAAAAAAATAACAGACATTTATTCTCTCACAGTCCTGGAGGCCAGAAGTCCCAAACCCAGGAGTTGGCAGGGCCACAGTCGGTCCGAAGGCCCTATGGGCCTCCTCGCATCTCCCAGCTTCTGGTGACTCCTGGCATCCCTTGGCTTGTGGCCGCATCACCCAGACCGTCCTCACTTCACTGGCTCTGTCTCCAATCCCCTCTACCTTTCTCTCAGGAGGACCCTTGTGACTGGATTCAGGGTCTACCTGGATCAGTGGTCGGCGGCAAACTCATTAGTCCACAGAGCCAAATATCAACAGGACAACGATTGAAATTTCTTTTGAGAGCCAAATTTTTTAAACTTAAACTATATAGGTAGGTACATTGTTATTAACTTAATTAGGGTCCTCCTAAGGCTTAGGAAGAGCCACACTCAAGGGGCCAAAGAGCTGCATGTGGCTTGCGAGCCGCAGTTTGCCGACCACGGACCTGGGTAATGTAGGATGATCTCATCTCAAGGTCATTAACTTAATTACAGCTGCAAAGACCCTTTGCCAAATAAGGTCCATTCACAGGTTACAGGTAGACGTATCTTTTGGGGGGAGGGGGTTTGCCCATTCAACCCACTGCAGCCCATTCAAGTCACTTCCCTCTCTGAGCCTCAGTGTCCTGTCTGGATAATGGGGCTAATACTAGCCCCACCGCGTCGGGCAGCTTTAAGGGTTGAAATGAAGCCTCCGTCCGAGTGCGTGGCCCAGCCCCGGGATCTGGGAAACTCGGACAGGGCGGCTGCCGTTTTTTCTGGCAGAGAAACATCTCCTTAGAGCTGGGCACTTCCGTGGGGCTCTTTCTGCCACTTCCCCCGCTTCTCTGCACATCTGTCTCCGTCATGTTCTCTCCATCCTTCTTTCCCCCGTTTTCCTTCCCTGCTCCGCCCCTTGCTAAGTGTAACCGGGCAAGTCACCGATGACTTGGTTTCCTCATCTGTAAAATGGGCAGCTGTGCAGACTGCAGGGGTGGCTCATGGCAATGCTCAGTCTTGCCTGGCAGGCAGTAGGCGCTCGCTGTTCTTATGGTCATTGTTATCACTGTGGTTTCCTGGTCTCGCCTCTTTTCCCCGTCTCCACAGCGCCCTCTGTCTCTCGGACTTATTTCTGCGTTTCTGAGTACCTGTCTCACCAACCTCCGGGTCTTGAATGGACTGTCCCTGCCCATGGCTCTGTCTCTCTTCCTCTCCCCACCTGTGAGGGTCTCTAAAGAAGCCCACACAGCCGAAACCGGTTTGGCTCAGTGGATAGAGCGTCGGCCTGCGGACTGAAAGGTCCCAGGTTCGATTCCGGTCAAGGGCATGTACCTGGGTTGCGGGCACATCCCCAGTAGGAGATGTGCAGGAGGCAGCTAATCGATGTTTCTCTCTCATCGATGTTTCTAACTCTCTATCTCTCTCCCTTTCTCTCTGTAAAAAAATCAATAAAATATATATATAAAAAAGAAGCCCACATAGACCTAGTTGGTTTGGCTCAGTGGATAGAGCAGTGCTTCTCAACCTTCCTAATACCGCGACCCTTTAATACAGTTCCTCATGTTGTGGTGACCCCCAATTTCATTGTTACAAATTGAACATAACTAAAGCATAGTGATTCATCACAAAAACAATATGTGATTATATGTGTGTTTTCCGATGGTCTTAGGCGACCCCTGTGAAAGGGTCGTTCGATCCCCAAAGGGGTCGCGACCCACAGGTTGAGAACCGCTGGGACAGAGCATCAGCCTGCAGACTGAAGGGTCCCAGGTTCAATTCCGACCAAGGGCACATGCCCGGGTTGTGGGCTCCATCCCCACTGGGGGCTGTGCAGGAGGCAGCCGATCAATGATTCTCTCTCATCATTGATGTTTCTACCTCTCTCTCCCTCTTGCTTCCTCTCTGAAATCAATAAAATAAATATATTTTTAAAAAAGAAGCCCACGCATTTTTAGACTCTTCCCTTCCAGAGGAGTCTACTCTCTTCCCTTCTGAGTGTGGGCGGGACTCAGTGACTCGTTTCCCATGAAGGAGACTTTTTAAAAAAAAAACACATATTTTTATTGGTTTCAGAGAGGAAGGGAGAGGGAGAGAAGCATCAATGATGAGAGAGGATCATTGATGGGCTGCCTCCTGCACACCCCCTACTGGGGATGGAGCCTGTAACCCCGGGCATGTGCACTGACCGGAATCAAACCATCAAACCATGACCTCCTGGTTTATAGGTCGATGCTCAACCACCGAGCCAGCCAGCTGGGCTGTGTGTGACTTTGGAAATTAGGTCACACAAAACATCTCTCCCCCCACCCCCACCCCCCATGGCTCACCCTGGGGGAGCTGGCAGCCCTGTGGTGAGGACACTCAAGCAGCCCTATAGAAAGACCCAGGTGAGGAGCTGAGGCCTGGGGCCCAGGCCGTGTGGACGAGCTTGGACGTGGACCTTCCAGCTCCAGTCAGGCCTTCAGGCGCCTGCAGCCCCAGCCCACAGCCCAACTGCACTCTCCAGAAAGGTCCTGGCCAGGACCACCCGGCAAGACTGCTCCGGGGTTCCCACCCCTCGGGAACTGTTAGACCACGAATGTTTGCTGCTTTAAGCCAGCAGATTTGGGGGGGGTGATCTGTTATGTGACCATGGATGACTAATATACACCTTTCTTTCTGGTGTTTTCTCTGTCTCACTCTTTCTGGGTGTCTCTGCCTCCTCCACCTCTGGGTCCTAACCGTCCATTTCTTTTTTATTTTTATTTTTTTAACGTCCATTTCCAATTCTCCATCTCTGATGCCTCCTTCTGCTCCCTTGAGGCCGTTGGTCCGTCTCCAGGCCTCGCTCCCTCTCTCTGGGTCTCAGCCTCCGCCTCCCGGTCCTCCCTGTTGA
>NW_005872015.1:117361-119265 GCF_000147115.1 Myotis lucifugus
GCAGGGGGGAGAGAGGAGGTGAAGAGGGAGCGAAGGGAAGAGGAGGCAGGAGCAGAGAAGGGGAGAGGGAGGAGGAGGAGGAGGAGGTGAGGGGAGGATGGGGACATGGAGTTAGGTGGCCTGGGGGAGCTTCATGAAAAGAGCCAAGAGGGGGTGTGGATTAGCAACCGAGAGGCAACCTCAGGGAGAAGCAGAAGGCAGAGAGAGGGGTAGAGAGATCAGGAGGCAGCGGGAGACTGGAGGGCTGGGGGAAGGCGAGGAAGGAGGAGAGACACCGAGGGGAGCAGAGGAGTGGGTTGGGGGACCTCCGTCCCTGGCTGGCTTGGCATTTGGGGGGTCCGGGACTCCCTGTGGGGAGAAGAGGAAGGCTGGAAGTCCTGGAGGGACAGGGTCCCGCCGAGAAGAGAGGGAAGAGCCGAGAGAGGGGCCGGGCGCTGGGAAGGGGTCGCCCCGAGGCCTCCCGGGGATGGGCGGTGCAGCCAGTCTGAGCGCCCCTCGAGCGCTGGTACTCGGGGCTGCACTGGGGGCGGCAGGTAAGGCCTGGGGTCGGGGCAGGAGCCCCGAAGGGAGGGGCGGGGGCGGGGCGGGGGTGCCAAGGAGAGGGGTTCAGGCGGCTCTCTCCGCAGCTCACATCGGACCCGCACCTGACCCCCGCGGACTGGTGGAGCTACAAGGAGAATCTCCAGGGAAACTTCGTGCCAGGTGCAGCCAGGGAGGGGGCCCAGCAGTCCAGGCCGCGGCACCTCCTTCCTGGGACCCGGAACCCTCTCCTCCCTGGGAGTCCCAGCCCCTCCCCTCCTCCCCCAGGAGTCCAGCCCAGCCTCTGAACCCCAGTGGCTCACCAAGGGACATTATACATGCGCATTTCAAGTAGTGAGTGGGAGTGAGTGGAAGGAGAGCGTGTGGGGGTGGAAGAGTGTGTGTGTGTGTGTGTGTGTGTGTGTTTGCAGGGAAAGAGGCAGGCAGGTCCTGGCTCCCGCTGGCAATCAGAGGTTCAGTGGGCCCCCTCCCCTGCCGGGTCCAGCCCTCTCTTGCAACTCCTCTCCCCGGTACATTATTACCCAGCTGTGCTGCAGGGGAGACTGAAAGAACTACAACTCCCATAGGCACGGGGGCAGTCCGGCATTGGACGAATAGGCTGGCAGCCCTAGAGCCTGCTGGGAGTTGTAGTTCCTTCTCCCAATGACTTCATTTAAGATAGGTTTGATCAAGGAGAGGATTGGAGGTGTTAGAGCAGCGGTTCTCAACCTGTGGGTCGCGACCCCTTTGGGGGTCGAACGACCCTTTCACAGGGGTCGCCTAAGACCATCGGAAAACACATATATAATGACATATTGTATTTGTGATTAATCACTATGCTTTAATTATGTTCAATTTGTAACAATGAAATTGGGGGTCACCACAACATGAGGAACTGTATTAAAGGGTTGCGGCATTAGGAAGGTTGAGAACCACTGTTTAGAGGGTCTTAAGAAACTCCTCCAGGATTCTTCTAGGACCCTGGATTCTGGATCCCAGCTCCCTTCTCCCTCAGACCCAGGAGTGCAGATTCCTAGCCCTTCCTCTCCTGGGATCCAGGAGCCCAGACCGCGGCCTTCTCAGCAGATGCCAACATTGGGATCCAGTCCCCATTTCTGACTCCCTTTCCTCCCTGCCCTGCCCCTGCCCCCAGGGCCTCCCTTCTGGGGCCTGGTGAACGCAGCCTGGAGTCTGTGTGCAGTGGGGAAGCGGCAGAGCCCCGTGGATGTGGAGCTGAAGAGGGTTCTTTATGACCCCTTCCTGCCCCCACTGAGGCTCAGCACCGGGGGAGAGAAGGTAAGGGGCCTGGTGGGAGGGGCTGCCAAATCCACTGCCGTGGGTGTGCGTGGAGGCGGGGGTGGGACACTGAGGTGGGAGGCCGGCCT
>NW_005872015.1:121186-123784 GCF_000147115.1 Myotis lucifugus
CCTGAGAGGCGCTGCCGAGGCCCCAACTACCGCCTGCATGGTATGGACCAATCTGCACCCCCACCACCACCACCACCACGTCTTGGTCTAACCCGCCTATGTGTCTCCCTACGGTGTGTCAATATGATAAAGTCCTACCCTCCTTTGCTGCTTCCGTATGGTCCAGCCTCCTGAGTTCTCGCTCGCTCTTACTCCCTCCTCCCTATGTGTCCACGTGCTACAGTCCACCTCCCTACCATAGACCATTGCTGGTCCATGATTTGTCTTTCCTCTCCACTGCTTGTAACGTGCAACTTGGTATATAACCCGACACCCCTGGCTTCTTTGTGGTACGGTTACCTATGGGTCTGTGGGTTCCTCTTCCAAAGCGGTGGAATCCGGATCCATTTCCGGTTCCCACGTGGTGTAAACCCTATGCTGTTCCATAATCTGACAGCCGCTCCCCCCGCCCTTTCCTGAGAATCAATATGGTTCAATCCCCTTCCCTTCCGACTTCCTCCGCTCCCTTCAGCCCTGAGATCTAAACGGCCACCTCTCCGGCTTCTCAACATGGTACAGTCCAGGGGCTCCCCCCCGTCCCCCCTTCAGGAATACCTTCTGGTAGTTCAGCCTGATGCTGACACTGAGCGTCCCCATGCCACCCTCCTGCCGCCTCGCTGCGGCTCCGCCGACTGCCGGGCCATGTCTACCAGCTTCTCCACCTGGTACATTCCGGTCCCCCCTTCTCAGCCTCCCGGTGGTAGAGCCCGACCGCCCCGGCCCCGCCCCCTGCACGCCCCCTGCACAGCCCAGGCGACTGTGCCCGCAACTAACGTCCTCCATCGGTATCGTCTGTCTTGCAGTGGATGGTGCCCCCCACGGTCGCTGAGGCTCCCCACCGAGGATTGCGCCTGCCCTTCCCAACCCTACCCAAGAAGGGAGGGGAGTCACCCCCAAAACAAAGCTATTAAAGGGACAGAATACTTCCTGTTTCTCAGTGGTCTGATTCGAGGCGCGGCCGGGGATTGGAGAATAGCCCCCTTCTTCTAGAAACCCATCTCCCGTCTTCCTGAACCCCGCTATTGGGGTTTTTTACTTCCTAATTCCCAAAACAATCGTTTGGATACGCGGCTCCATTAAGCGGCGCCTCTCCCACCCGCCCCCACCCCTTACCCACTCCGTGGGTCAGGCAGCACGCGCAGAGCCATGTGCTTCCTCCTCCCGCCTGCCTCATTGGCTCGAACTGGGTCACGGACCCGCCCCCAGGGCCGTCTCCCATTGGCCAAATGTAGATCAGGAGTCCCGCCTCCCACGAAAAGGCGGGGCAACTTCACGCCCCGGGCCCCTCCCGTATCCCAGGCCTTGGGGAGCCACCGCTCCCATTTGCCTGAGCGTACCGAGGGGTATGAAACGCGATTGGCCCGCGCTTTCAGCCCGAGGGAGGCACGCGGCTGGGGTGCATGGCCCCAGAGACGGGCGGGGCTGGGCGGGCGCGGGCGGGGGCCGAGAGGAGGGGTGCTCGCTGTGGCGTCGGGTGTTTTGGTTTGGCTTTTTTTTTTTTTTTTTTTCCGCGAAAGAAGTTTGCTTTGGCCACGCCTCAAGGCTGCCGCCTCCTCCTGCCCCCTCCCCCGCCCCTCTGTGCTCACCTCTTGGTGCAGATTGCAAAGCGCCTTCCGTTGAGAGAGCTGCAGATTTTGCAAGAGCCAGGCTCGCCCACCTTGTGGAAGGAGCGCCTTGAGTCCCCTTCAGCCCTCCGTTGCAAAGAGCTGGCCGTCGGATTTGATCCTCCCCTCACCCAGACTGCATGGTCTCCCGGGACCCTCTAGAGTTGCACGTTTCTGCAGCGAGGACTGCAAATCCCCGTCGCTCCTAGGATTTGCACTGTTCTGGATACTGGAATCTTGCAAGCTACGCTCGCCCGCCCCTGGGCAAGACACTCGCCCGAACCACAGGACTGTACCGCTGACGGCAGGCCAGCTCTTCGCCTCTCCATGAGCCCGTAAGCCTGCGGGCAGGTGCCCGGCGATGGCGCGGCCCGTGAGCGACAGGACCCCGGCCCCCCTGCTGCTGGGCGGCCCGGCCGGGGCCCCCCCGGGCGGGGGAAGCGCTGCTTGGGCTGCGGAGCCTTCTGCAAGGGACCAGCAAGCCCAAAGAACCAGCCAGCTGTGAGTTCTAGCCCCCACCTCGCCCAACTCAGACACCCTACTCCCTTAGGGACTCAGGTACTGGGGGACAGGGCGGGGGGGTCCACAGCTACCTTCTCCGTGCGGGGAATCCATCCTCCCAACCTTTACCCATTTAAGGTGTTTAGGTCCTCAGATCTTTCAGGATCCACGACCCAAAAGTACCAGCTCCCAAGCCCGTCTACCGCGAGGACCCAGGAGTCTAGGCCTCCCTCCCCCCACCCCCCACCCAGTGTCCTCCTCCCGGAGGGCCCAGGAATCTAGGCCCTAACCCCTTCTTCCTTTTGGTTCCGAGAGTCTGGACCCCTGAGGTCCAGGGAGGAGAGAGGGGGTGTGTCTGATGCTCACACGGTAGTGACACGGGCTTGGGCGGGGCCTCCTGGGGTCACATGGAGCCTAGGGATGAGGAATGTGCCCCAGGAATAGAGCCCCTTCC
>NW_005872015.1:124972-132144 GCF_000147115.1 Myotis lucifugus
CGGGGCCCGGGTTCTAGGGGCTTCGTCATCGGGGTGGGGTTTCGTCGGCAGGGGGCGGGGCTGTGGACACCCGGCGCGGGTCGGTGGGACCCGGGCCGCGCTCCTGGGTTCGGGGCCCCCTAGTTGAGAGATGCGGGGAGAAGAGTCGGATTTTGTGTCCCCTAGGGGGTCAAGGGCTGGGTCTCCGGGACCCATAAGAGAGGAGGGACTTGGGGCCCCAAATTCCAGGAAGTCTGCCCAGTGGGGCTTTAGTGTGGATTTCTCTGTGGGACGCGGGGAGAGGTGGAGCCGGGACTGGGGAGCCCACAACACCGGAGTTATTTAGTGAGAAGTGGACTGTACCCCCATATTCCGGGCCCGGAATGGGTGGAACTCATGGGATAGGACCTAACTCCTACCTAGACCCTCTACTGGGGAGAAGGCGCGGGCTGGGCACAGACTTCGTTTCCCTACACATAAGGGACTGTCAGCCCTGATTTCGGGGTCCCCCCATTGGAAAGGGCCTAGGGCCCCGGGTCCTGCACTCCAGAGGGGAGAAGGCCGAGGAACTTCATTCCAGGTCTCCCATGGAGGCGAGGGCCGAGCTTCCCATATTCCTGGAAAAGGGGGGGCGGGATTGCAGAATCGTGTGCGCCCCAGTGGCGAGGGGATTAGGGCGCAGGGGAGAAGGTCGAGGGGGCCGGTTTTCCCGTGTTCCCCAGAGAGCAGGGGGGACTGGATCCTTGGAGGTTGAGAAAACCCGAAGGAGCGAGAGGAAAGGGGTGCTCCCTCTGGCAGCTTGGGGTCTCCTGGGTCGGGCAGCCGGTCGGTCGGGGAATCCTGGACACACCTGCCACGGGTCCAACCTCCCGGCAGAGCCAGGGCCCGCCCCCTGCCAGCCGCACACTCCCGCGCCACGTGAGTCCTCTCCTAACCTCCTCCCTGCTCCGCGCACGCGCGGTCACGCGCGAGGGGGCGGGGCTTGGGGAACGTGAGGGAGCCCCGGCGGCTGGCGGGGTGCGGAGGAAGCAGGCGCCCGCACGTGACTCGGCCCTGAACCGGTGTCCTCGGCTGACCCTGCTCGCTCGCTCTTAAAGGCGCAGGCCACCTGCTCCCCCTTGAACCAACCTCCTGGGATCTCGGAGCCCTTTCTGCTTCTCTTCCCTGACGCCTGAGAGCTAATTGTTCTTTGAGAGGCTCTTGAGGTCTTTTCAGTGCCTTGGATTCCATTTTTCCTGGACAGGTCTAGGCATTGGCCGGGGATTCGGGAAGGATTCAGGCTGGCCGATGGGGAAGAGACTAACACGGACTCTGAAGGCCTGAGGTTTTAGCAGCAATAGCCCAGGCTCCAGTATAACTAAGGGCAAGTAAAGTAACGATTGGGCCTCAGTTTCCCTGTTTGTAAAGGTGGAGTTGGTTTGATTATCTCTAAGCCTCCTTATGGCTTAGGGAACCTTCCTGTTTTATATTAGGGTTGATCCCTGGCAAGCTATGGTAGCCTTCCTTGTGGTGGATATGACACCTGCGTAGAGGGTAGCATCTGGGAACCTCCTTCCCCAAATCTCTACACACTCAGGCGATACATTTTATTTCCCAAAGGCCTGACCTCTCGGGACACACCCAGCCCTGTGGACCCAGATACCGTGGAGGTGCTGATGACCTTTGAACCTGACCCTGCTGACTTAGCCCTGTCAAGCATTCCCGGCCACGAGACCTTTGACCCTCGGAGACATCGATTCTCAGAGGAGGAACTTAAGCCCCAGCCCATCATGAAGAAGGCGAGGAAGATCCAGGTGCCAGAGGAGCAGAAGGTGAGCACCGCCGGATGTGGGACACGGGCTCGGCCAGCACAGCCCCCACCGCCAGGGTCCCTCACACTCAGGATTAACTCTCAGGTTCTCCTGCAGCCCAGGGCCAGTCCTCCTTGGCCATGGGATGCAAGGGGGCAAAGTGTTGGGCTTGAGATTTAGGAAGATGGCGTCATTATGGGACACGGACATAGCCAGCCCTGCTGGACCCAGTTGTACAGATCTGGAGCTTCTCCTGTCAGCTGGACCCAGACCTTTCGGTGGGGCAGGCAGGCTGCAGGCTGCTGGGCTCAGTTGCTGAGGACAGCATTTTTCAGCGATGGGTTATCAGCCTGTCTCTTATCAGCCAGCCAGGCGAGGGCTTGTCTCTTGATCTCTGATTTGAGGCATCCTTTTGGTGTGATTGCATCTGCCTAGGATGCAGACTTTGTCAGCCCTCCAGGCCTCATTTCCTGGGTCTGAGCTGCCACATTGGCGAGAGGCCTTGGGTTCTGATTGTCAGCCAAGGACCACATTCCGATTTGGGTGCTCTGGGCAGTGACTCATCTTTCTAGCATTCTGCCTCTTCCAGTTCTGGGGTCTCCCCCAACAGGAGGTGCCTGGGCTTCTCCCACAAGACTTGGCCCTGCCTTCATGTAAGACACCACTGCTCGAAGCAGCTAGGACGGGCCCACAAGCCCCATCTAGAGCAGTGTTTCTCCTGCCCCGGGGCCCTGTTGCTAGGGGCTGCATTTGCCCTAGCAAGCAGGAACTCGGCTTTAATTAAAGGGGGGTCAGGGGGCATGTTTCAGAACTCTGGGTGCTCCTTGGCAGTGAGGAGGGGCCCGCCTTTGCAACCCAATTCTAGGACTGAAGACCCCTGGGCATAGTCTTGTGGGGAGGGCTCAGCATAGCTCCTTCACTAAAGCACAACTGGGACCTGCTGGGTGGGGGAGGGGGGCATGCAACTCCCTGGCTTATTTCTATTCAAGGCCAGTTCAGAGACCAGCTGCAGTCTTTGGGACCACTTAGACTTGACTTTTGTTGGATGAGGAGGGATGAAGTTGCCTTGGCAACCAGGGCCAAAGGGACCAGCTTCCGGGAGGACTTTATCAAATCCCTGCACTGGGGAGGCTGGACTTTCCTTAGCAACCGGGATCTGGAAAGGTGATGTATAGGGCAGTGCTTTTCACCAGGATCTCACACCCTGAAAGCCCTGTTGCTAGGGAACAAGCATCCTTAGCAACCAGGAGCTAACTGTTAGCCCTTTGTCAAGTGAGGAGGGTGGCGTCTGCTTTGCACACTGGGGACTTGAGGCCCAGTTGTTGGGGGTGGGAGGCCTTCTCATGCCCTAGCCTTTGCTAGGGTCCCCCTCTCCTTAGCAACCAGGGCCTGAGATGGGCAGACCTTTGGATACCCGTCTCAGGGGAGACCCCACTGCCGGGCAAGCAGCAGCCGTGAAGTTCCTTTAGGTTCCCTCGGGTCCTTGAAGGAACAAGCAAAGCTGCGCCTCCCTTCTTCTTCCGCTGTGGCCGGGGGCCCCTCTGGACCTCAGTGCTTTTCCACCTCTGCACCCCCAGGACGAGAAGTACTGGAGTCGGCGGTACAAGAATAACGAGGCAGCCAAGCGGTCCCGCGACGCCCGGCGGCTTAAGGAGAACCAGATATCGGTGCGGGCGGCCTTCCTGGAGAAGGAGAACGCCCTGCTGAGGCAGGAGGTGGTGGCCGTGCGCCAGGAGCTGTCCCACTACCGCGCCGTGCTGTCCCGCTACCAGGCCCAGCACGGAGCCCTCTGAGGCCGCGCCCCACCCCGACCCGGCGGAGCTCTCCGCCGCCTCACTCAGACTTGCGCCCTGACACCCCCTCTCCTCCCCATCCTGTGGTCCACGGGCCGGCCAGCTGGGTGCCCCAGGGACGTGATGATGCAGATAAATACATTTATATTTTTAAGAAAAAGCGAGCCTCCCCCCCTCCCTCGCGGGGGCGGGGAGGGTCCTCTGTGTGTGCCTCCGGCACGTCGGGGACCCCACCCTCCCACCGCCTCCGTTAACACTATCCTGAATAAATCTTGATAACCCCAGAGCCAGCTGTCGTGGGGAGGAGGCAGCTCCCTGGCCCCGGGGCCAGGCCAGGGGGTCACACTGGCCGCGGTCTGTGGGTTCGTCTGGGCTCCGGGCCGTGAAAGGCGGGAGCTGCTGCAAGTGCCGACTCTGACCCCTCCCACGGGGCTGCCGGACGGAGGCAGGGGCGAGGGTCTAAGAGGAATGTAGCGACTGCCTTTATTGCATAGACCTTTTCAATTGCTTTGAAGATTGGGGTCTGGAGACGCACAGGAGACAGAAAACGGGAAATGAACTTCCCGCCCGCGCGGACGGGGCGGAACCTTAGTGCAAATGTGAGCGTTGGCCCAGGGGAACCTGCCCCTCCTGGCCGGTTCAATGGAGGCACCGGAGTGGACAGGGCGAGACCGGGCCCTGACGAGCCAGCCCGGACGCGGTACGAGAGGCTCCGCCCCCAGCCGACCCGGTCTTCCAGCAGCTGGAAGCGAGGGTCTGGACCGAGCTGCGCCCTCATTGGCCAGGCACTACCCTCCCGGGCGGGCCCATTTTCCTGCGACCCTAATGGCCCTCACCCCCTGGCATTCGGGCCACCCTCTAGCATCACCACTGGTCCCCGGGAGGCGGGCACAGTCCTGAGACAGGGGCTCCCCTGCACGTGGGGCCTCCGACCTAACTAGCAGCCAGGCCCCGCCCCGAGCGAAGGCCCCGCCCCCTTGGAATGTAGGCCCTGCCCGTAGCAGGCTCCAAGTTTCGGGGTTCAGGGCTCTCGCCCAGGGCGGCCTGGAGGCCCAGTGAGTAGCGTACCGAGGCCCGGATGAACCTGAGCCTGCAGGGGCCCGTACTCCACCTGCTCCCCGTCCACCGTGAGCACCCCGCGAGGAGTGAGCGGCTCGAGGCGAAAGGCACGAGCTGCGGCATAGCCCAGCTGCGGGCAGCCCAGGCTGAAGTGGCTCCCGCGCTCCATGGCCAGGAAAAGGCGCAGCAGCGCAGCTCGCGAGATGCCGCCGCGCACCCAGCACAGGTGCACCAGGCCGTCATCAAAGCGCGCGTTGGGGACGGCCAAGAGGTCAGCCCCCAGGTGGCTGGGGGAGATGGCCAGCATGAGCACAAAGTCCCCCTCCAGCGTCACCCAACCTGGGGGTAGTGGGGTGCCCAGAGGAGGAAGCAGGTGGTCTGGTGGGCCTCCAGTAGAGATGGCTACCGGGTCACCATCCGGGGTGGGAGGCAGTAGCCCAGAGGATGCTGGCATTTCGGGTGCCCCCTCGGTGATGGGTGAGAGTAGAGCTGATCTGGGGGAGCCAGGGGGCGAGGGCAGCAGTGGGTCTGGGGACAGTGGAGGATCCCCAGCCCCGCCCCAGTCCCTGGCCAGCTCGGGGCCTCCACCATTGAGTGACAGGACGGGGAGTGGTTCCGGTGAGTCAGGGGAGGTCAGGGCAGGCTGAGGCAGTGACAGGGGCAGGTCAGACACAGAGCGATGAAGGGGTGAGTGGGCCACGGTTCGAGCTGGGACGGGGGCCAGGGTCAGCTCTGATTTGGCACGGGGCAGGCCATGGGCGGGGGCGGGTGAGGCAGGCTCCACGGTGGCAGGTAGGTAGGAGATGCGTCCACGGTAGGTGTGCAGCGTGGCAAGGCCCAGCACCGTGCCCAGTGTGAAGCGGGCACTGCCCAAGGCCCTGAAGCGCTCACTCTGGATGTCCACGTCTGACACGAAGCCCCAGGCCACAGACAGGAAGGAGAAACAGCGGGAGCCCGAGGCCAGCGTCACAGAGAGGAGGTCCAGCGGGCGGCAGCCACCCCGGCAGAGCAGCAGAGAGCAATTGAGCAGCAGGTCAATGCCCAGGGCCTGCTCAAACCTTCAGAGCCAGAGACGAATTGACAGTGAGAAAGAGTAACAGGGTGGGGGGAGAGACCGAGTGCAGAGCGGGGAGGAGACAGGCAGACAGCAAGGGGGCCCGGCCGGCCCTGTCCCCAGGCCCACCCACAGCATCTGGCCACCTCCAGATGGACTCTTCTTACTGGGCCAGGTTCCCTCTCCATCCATCCCACAAGCACTCACTAAGTGTCACCTGTGTCCCAGGCACAGTTCTAGGCTCTAGGGATCCTGGGAACAAGACCCGCAAACGTGCCAGGCTGATGAACCTGACAGTGCACTGGCAGCGGGAGGGGAAGATGTGCCCGGCCCCAGTTAGCCCTCCTTCAGGGTACCCCCAGGCTCACCGGAGGCAGGGAAAGCCCACCTACCCCCCATGCTGGTTCACGGCTCCTGCCAGTGCGTTGCCGGAGCCACAGGGGAGGATGCCCACGGGCGTCTTCATAGCCTCTTCCCAGTCGGGGCGATCGAGGAGTCCATTCAGCACCTGGAGGGCCGGAAACCAGACACCTGGGTACTGTTCCTGGCCTCCACAGTACCCCCCCCCCCCCCAGGGCTCGGGGCCCGGGCCTCCTGCCCTACCTCATACAGCAGCCCATCTCCCGACACTGTGACGATGCCATCCCACTCGCTCAGGCTCAGTCCCTGGACCAGCTCCCGAGCATGGTTCTGTCGTTCTGATGTGGGAAACCAGGAGGTGAGGCAGGCTCTCTCACCTCCCCTCCAGGAATCGGGAGGTTGGCCCCAAAGCCTCAACTTTCGTCCTGGCACCGCCCTTACCTGTCTGGATGAGGGTGAAGGACAGCCCAGCTTCTGAGAATATGGGCAGCACGTGGTTTTTACACAACTTGCAGGGGCGGGGCTCTTCCCCCTAAAGGGAATGACCAATAGAAGCAAATCGGGTGGCCTTGCAAGAGAATGGGGGTGAGTTTCTTCAGAGAGAGGGAAAGAGGTCGTAGAGGTCAGAGAACTCAGGCCTCTTGATCTTTCGAGGCGGCAACTGCTAGACAGCCCTCAGTGGACGGCTGGAGGGCTGGCACCGGAGTCTCGTTTTTATATGCTCTCCAGGGTTCACGTGTCCGAGCGACCTCTCTTCTAGAGAAAAGACAGGGCTAGGTGTATAATACCAATGCTCTTTTGACCCTCGTGGGGGGAGGAGAGGAGATTCTGTTCTTCTCCAACAACACCCCAGATTCCAGATGACGATTGTTCCATTTGTCAGAGACTCATTGTAGTCACATACCCTTAGGGACGATCTACCAGCGGTCAATGTGACCTTAGAGAGACATATTCTGCTGAAGTGACACCTTGAACCTATCACCTTCCACGGGCCACTGAGGGCGTCCTGGGAGGGGTTGATCAGGCTAGAAGAGCACTCTCTGGAACCTCTCCCGGCAAAGACTATAGCTAGCACTACTATAAGGCGCGTCATGTCGGGGGGATGGTGACATCGTAAAATTTGTCGCTTTCTCCATT
>NW_005872015.1:132549-141281 GCF_000147115.1 Myotis lucifugus
CCACGCCGGCCCGAGGATAAGTGTAGATGCAGAGGTAGGGCGCCGGGTCAGAGGGGCTGCGGCTGCGCAGGGTGCAACAGCCCGAGACCTCGGCCAGCAGGACCAAGCGCCCCGGGGCCTGGCTTCGGGCTTTGGGGGCAGCCGCTGGATGTGCAGAGCCTGTGGTGTGAGGGTGAGGGCGAAGCGTGTGCCTCGGGCTGGGTAGGAGCCAAACTCGCCATGCAGGAGTGGAGTGCTGGTGGCCAGGGGTGACGGCGGTGGCGGGGCCATGGCTCCGGCCCTGTCCTGGACAGTCCTAAGCCTGGGGCCCCAGCTCCAGCTCAGCTCCTGGTCTGGCGTCTGTGGGAAAGAAGGACAAGAGTCAGAATCCCCCACGTCAGGTGGAGGGAAATGGGCGGGGCCTGCGGACAGGGAGAGACAATGAGGAACAATCACAGGTGCACCGCAGACAGACAGGCCCAGACAAGTGTGGGGAGACCCCGTGGCAGCAGGGAAGGCATCGGTTGGACAGGAAAGCCAGCATCCTGGAGGGTCCACACCCAGGCATGCAAACATTCATTCATTCATTCATTCATCCCCTAAATAATTATTCAGTACCCTCCAGGTGCCAATCACAGTGCCAGGCCTAGCAAACACAGCAGGGAGCAAAATGGACAAATCCCCCTGCCTTCATAAAGTTTATGTTTTAATCAGAAAACAGAAAAACAAGATAAAGAAAGACAGTGTGTTGGATGATAAGGGCTTTGGGGGAAATCAGGCAAAAAGGGACATGCAGAGGCAGAGAAAAACAAAACCCACACACCAGTCACCTCCAGATGGAGAAAGTAACCTGGACACGAAGGAAAAGAGAGATGAGATCTGAGAGCCAGAGAAACGCTGAGGAGACAGACAGCTTAATGAAATGAAACCAGGCTGATACAAGACATGAGAGCGTAGGGTCGAAAAGACAAGGGAGAGAAAAGAGAAGACAGAGGCAGGAGGTAGAAGATGCAGACACCAGCAAAGAATGAGAAAGGGATGTGCAGCAGAGGGACTAAGGAGTCTGAGAGCCAGAGGAGCCACATGCAGGCACCTGCAAGGGGCAGGGTTTCAGAGCTGGGCCCTGAACACTGACCTGGGCATCTGGCGGCCTGTTCTGCAGGGAGGGACCGGGAGCCAGGCCTGAGGTCCCCTCCCCAGAGGCTCTCCCCCTGCCCTCTGCCGGGCTTCTGCCTGTTTCCGCCTCCTTACTCACCTTTGTTCCCCTCTGCCCCGCCCACCCAGCCACCTTCCAGTCCTGCCCCAGACACACCCCATCTGTGGCCTCACCCTAGGGAGTCACCTCTGCCCCCTGCCCTGGCAGCTCCCTCAGGCTCCCTCACCCCAACCCAATTCAGGTGCAGGCAGAGCCCTAGATCTCCCCCAGTCCTGGGTCCGAGTCCCCTGTCTCTACTCCGCAGGTCTCTGGCCTGGTTTCCATTCTCCCCACCCCCCCCACCCCCAGGTACCCCAGACCCGGGCCTGGGTCTCTATCCATAGGTCTCCCAATCCATAAGCCTGAGTCTTTATCTCCGGTTCCCCGTGTCCGGGGGGCCTCCTCTCCCCCATGCCCCTCCCCGATTTCCACCACCCGGTCCCAGACCTGGATTTCCATTCCTGGATCCTTCAGCCCCGGTTCTGCTTGTCCATCTCCATCCCACAGCCCTGGTACCCCAGTCCCGGGCCTGCGTCTCTCCGTTCCTCTTGGTCCCGCGGCCCCCCAGACTCGGGGCCCTGCACGGACCCCCGCAGCCTCCTCCCAAGCCTGGTCCTCCTCCAAGCTGCCCCTCCAGTCAGCACCCACCGCCCCCATCTGACCCTGGGGTGTGTGGGGAGGGGGGCGGGGAGTGTAGCTCCGCTCAGCCAATGGCCGTGCGGCTAGCCTGAGACGCACCAATGAGGGGGCGCGGGGGGCGGGCCCAGCGACGAGAGGCGGAGCGCTCGCGAGACCCGCTGCCATTGTAGTTGAGGGCACTGACGCACCCCGCCGCTGTCACGACTCCACCGCCAGGGACCAGGCGCCATGTTTGTTGAGGGCACACGGGCCAGTCCATCCATGGGATTTATGAGAGAGGAGGGGCCTGGAGGGAGGTCTTTAGAGGCAGATAGAGGGACGGGCAACAAAGACCCAGAGGTACGCAAAGGGCATTAGTAAGAGACCCAGAGAAGCATGTGCGAGGCCATGGCAGACTTGGAGAGAGAGTGTTGTCTCTTCTTAAGATAAAGAGAGTCAGCCCTGGCCGGTGTGGCCCAGTGGATAGAGCGCCGGCCTGCGGGCTGCAGGGTCCCGGGTTTGATTCCGGCCAAGGGCACATGCCCGGGTTGCGGGGCTCGGTCCCCAGTAGGGGGCCTGCAGGAGGCAGCTGATCAATGATTCTCTGTCATCACTGATGTTGCTATCTCTCCTTCTCCCTTCCTCTCTGAAATCAATAAAAATATACTTTTTTAAAAAAAGATAGAGTCAGGCAGACGCAGAGAGATAAACAAAGAGACAAATTCAATAGAATTAAGAATGTGCAAGGTTAGGACTCAAGAAAACCCAGAAGCCCTAACCAGTTTGGCTCAGCGGATAGAGCATCGGCCTGCGGACTGAAGGGTCCCGGTTCGATTCCGGTCTCTCTCATCCAGTGTTTCTAACTCTATCCCTCTCCCTTCCTCTCTGTAAAAAAATCAATAAAATATATTTTTTTTTTAAAAGAAAACCCAGAAAATGACAGAGAGAGAGAGAGAAGGACTGACACTTCTGGAATGAAAACCAGGGAGGAGAGGCTCTTTAATTCACAAATTATTAATAAGCCATCGGGATGTATTGTATAGCATGGGGACTATAGTCACATATTGTATTAACTCTGTAGGGGTGACAGGTAGTAACTGGACGTGTGGTCATTTTGTAATATGTGCACCTGGAACTAACGTAATACTTTTATGTCAACTTTTTAAAATGTCACAAACTATTTACCTTGGGCCCGAACCAGAGTGGCGCATAACATAAACTTCCGCCTAGTGAGTGACTCAGTTACGGGACAAGACAGAGTCACGGAAGGAAGATGGGAGATACAGTGCCTGTGAGACCGCTAGGTCAGGGGTGAACAGGAAGGGAATATTTTTTTAAAAAATGTTTTTATTGGTTTCAGAGAGGAAGGGAGAGGGAGAGAGATAGAAACATCAATGAGAGAGAATCACTGATGGGCTGCTTCCTGCAGGCCCCCCACTGGGGATCAAGCCCGCAACCTGGGCGTGTGCCCTGACCGGGAATCGAACCCAGGACCCTTCAGTCCACTGGCCGACCCTCGAGCCACTGAGCCAAACTGGCTAGGGCCAGGGGAGAGAATATTGAAGGCTCAGAGACTGGGAGGAACCGAGACCAAGAGACAGAAAGCAAAGATGTTGACAGAAACAGAGAGAGGCAAAGATCTGGTGAAGGTGAAAGAAATCAAGGCAGGAATAATATCGGGAGATGTAGAAACAGAATTGTAGAGAGAAAGGCACCTGTTAAAGGAGAGAGGGGCGGAGCTTGCTCTCTAGAAAGAGATGGAGGAAGGAGTTCACTTAATTGCCCACAATGTACCTTGTGTTCAACCCAGGGTGGCAACAGCACCAGGTAATATACATGCCTGCCAAAGGATGACCCAGAGAGAGAGGAACAGAAGCCCAGGAAGACGGAGAGACAGGGAAACAGCACTTGAGCTTGGGGCCCAGGGAGAAAGGCAGACACACGGACCAAAGGGGCTGGGGACTCAAAGACAGAGACCAAGTTACAGAGATGAGGGCACAGGGAGGGACAAGGGGGAAGAGGGAACTGCCCCCTGGTACGGTGACCTTGACTGCAGACAGACCCTTACCTGGTCCATGCTTCTCTGCTTCGAGATGTCCATTCACCTGCCAGCCCTCTGCTGTGTTATCAACAGGACGCTGGGCCTGCGTGGGAGGCCATGGGAGGGTGGTACGGTAAGGAGTCAGGCCTCATGGTTCAGCCCGGCCTTGGGCGCTGTGGAGGAGAAGTGAATAAGTAGGAGTATCAAGGGCGGACTACAGGAGGCCAGGCTGGATGGGTTTGAAGCCCAGGGCCTTTCCGAAAAGGGAGAAACAGAGAAGAGGTCAACTTTTTCACTGCCCCAACCAGTTCATCATGTCTGGGCCAATCAATAAATAGGGGTGGAGCCTAATTTTTTTTTTTTAATCCTCACCTGAGGCTATTTTTTCCACTGATTTTTTAGAGAGAGTGAAAGGAAGGGAGAGAGAAAAACACAGATACTAGAAAGACACATCAATTGGTTGCCTCCCACTTGCAACCCCCGAACCAGGGCCTAGGGATTGAACCTGCCACCCAGGTATGTGCCCTTGACCGAGAATCCCATTTGCCACCCTTTGGTCCTTGTGCTGACGCTCTAACCACTGAAAGAAACTGGCCAGGGCCTAATTTTTATTGAGCACTTCTTATGTGAGAAGCATTGTCCCATGCATTTTTACTAACTTATATAACAGGAGAATATCCTATGTGCCAGGCCTATGGTCACCCCCTCTTTGTAGATAAGGGAAGTCAGGCACAGAGAAGTTAAATGAGTTGCCCCAAATCACACTGTTATTGGAATTTTAATATTCCTATGTCTCTGCTCCTCCCTGGATCTCCTTTTCCCGCCCCTTTCTAGGTCCCCTCACCCCCCAAAGCCAGTGTTTGTCCACCACCCTTCTGGGTGCCTCTTCCTTCTCCCCTCTAAATCTCTGTCTCCCTCTAAGTCAGCGGTTCTCAACCTGTGGGTCGCGACCCCTTTGGTGGTCGAACGACCCTTTCACAGGGGTCGCCTAAGACCATCCTGCATATCAGATATTTACAACACGATTCATCACACTAGCAACATTACAGTTATGAAGTAGCAACGAAAATAATTTTATGGCTGGGTCACAACGTGAGGGACTGTATTTAAAGGGCCAGAAGGTTGAGAACCACTGTTAAGTCTCTCCTCCCCACTCAGAAATTTTTTGGCCCATCCCCGCTCTCTACCCCACCCCCAAGCCCGAGACCTCAGTCGGCCTCCTCTGCGCTCCAGCACCGTGCACATCCCTCACCACGAACCCGCTGGGCCATTTGAATCTCTCTGGCTGAGAAAAGCCGCCCCCCCGGTGGCAGAGGCTGCAGAGGGATCAGGGAAGGGCCCTCTGGGGGCAGAGGGAGCAGCGAAACCTAAAAGGTAAAAATGCAGGCTGGGCTGCAGCAAGGAAGATCTCGGGTTAGACCTCCAGCAGGACTTCCCAAGCTGCGGCCGCGCCTGGAAGCACAACACCAGATAAGACAGTCTGATAAGGAAATGACCAGAGCGCGGAGTCAGAGGTTTCCCCGCGGTCTAGACCAGCCCCTCCTGCCCCGCCTCCTCCTCGCCAACATTCTTCCTGCCCAGTCCTCCTGAAGTCACAGAGAGGTTGTCGGCTTCGGGCCAGAGAGTCCCGGCGCGACCAGTCCTCCCAGGTCCGCGCGCGACGTCTGTCTCGCTCCCAGATCCCTTTCTTCCGGAAGAGCATCGAGACCAGGGTCTGGGTAGGGCTAGAGAGGCCCCGACGTGCTGGCCCTTTTTTCTCTTTGGTTGTCCCGCCCCCCCTTATTCCGGAAACGCCCATCTAGCCGTCAGTCCGATTCACCATAGAGAAGCCCTACTCGCCTGAGCGTGCCGCGTCGCGCTAGTGTGACGTCACGTAGGCGCCGCTCGCTGCAGGCTTTCCCCGCCCACCCGGCGCCGCTCTCTCTTTCCGGACCTGGTGGAGCAGAAGGCGCCATCATGGTGAGTGCGCTTTGAAGGCGTTTGGGGCTCGGCCATCCGCCTCCATCCACCGCGGTTTCGGGTTGGGGGCGCGCCAGAAGAAGGCAGGGGCCCTGGGGGTGTCCGAAGGAGGCGATTCCCGTGGTGGCGGGGCTATTTAGGGGCCCCCGAAGAGCAGGGATGCGTCAGTCATGACAGCCTCCACCCCTCCCGTATTTCCCCATGATAGCTCCCATTGAATCGATGCCCGAGTTGAGGTACGAGGTGGCTAAGTGATACGACCGGGGTCAAAATGCCAGGAAGTGGCGGAGCCAGGATTCTAGGCGCTGGTGCCACAGCCATTCGGCCTCCGGCCTTCTGCCGCCCCTGCCCGGACCTGTCACTCCCCAACCCGAAAGGTTGGGTTCGGGGGGGTTGTCGAGCGTCCCGAGCCCGGGTTTTGGGACAGGCAGGTCTCCTTGCGGGTCTGGGCCCCCCGCCCGCCCTGTGATCTGGCTCCCCCGGCCTGTGCCCGACTTGCTCTATCTTTTTAATGGGAGCACAGCAGTCCTGCCTCTCAGGTTGGAGTTTGGGGAGAGGTTGTGTGACGTGCTCACCATGGACTCGTGCATAAGTGTTGGTTAAACGGCAGCTGTCATAACAGTCTGCAAAGGAAACCTCCCCGAAACAGGCCGGGGGAGTCGTGGGCCTTCCTGAGTTTTCTTAACGCTAAAGTGGGAACCTTCTTAGCCTGCGGTTGGTGGGAATGTTTTCTTCGGCCATTCTCCATGCGTGGGAGCAGCATCGAGAACTTACGCGCCTTGTCGGAAAAGTCAATTTACAAAGAAATAAAAATGTTGACTGAGGCAATGTGGCTACTGTGTTAAAACTTCCCCCAACGTGCTGGCTGCCACCTAAAGGCTTTGCATGTAGGGTTGGCCCCTTTGTACAGGGGGTCCTTTGAAGTCCAGAGAGTTGAAGCGACTTTCCCAGGGGTGGACCTGGGATTTGTTGTGTCTGCAGAGATGGGGCTCTGGCTCTCTCTGGGAGACAATCATTGGTACTGTTCACGGGGTGAGTAATCTGCAGCTCACAGTGGGGTCTGTGGTCCCCCCTTGACCCTGCAGGGAGTCGACATCCGCCACAACAAAGACCGAAAGGTTCGGCGCAAGGAGCCCAAGAGCCAGGACATCTACCTAAGGCTGTTGGTCAAGGTGAGGTGGGGGCCTGTGGCCCTTGGGCAGGGCCACCCCAAACCTGCAACGTCCAGGGCTTCCATTCTCGTGTCGCCCCAGGCTCCTCCCAGCGGCTTGCTAGCCGGGCTCACATCTCAGAGCTTCTGGAAGTTCAGTGCTTCCAGCTTCTGTGCTTTATACAGCTGGGGGGTGAGGGGGGAGGATTTTCTGGGGCCCTGACCAGGGTGGACCTGGGCTGGCTCTCCCCGGAGCTCCCTGAGATCGGGGAAAACCAGAAGGCATTTGTTTGCCCTTAGAACGTTGGGAGGGAGGGGAGCGTGGCCTGGAAGTTCTCGTTCCTCATTTTCCCTTTCCCTCCAGCTATACAGGTTTCTGGCCAGAAGAACCAACTCCACCTTCAACCAAGTGGTGCTGAAGAGGTTGTTCATGAGTCGCACCAACCGGCCGCCTCTGTCCCTTTCCCGGATGGTGAGGGGCTGCTGGGGGGACAGAGCCAGCCCCGGGAGCAACTGGATTGTGTCGGGAGCTGGGCTCTGGGAAGGAGGGTGGGCTTGGAGCTCTGACCCTCGGGTTATAGTTCAGCTCCACTGGCTTGGCTGCTGGGCCTTGTTTTCCTTCCCCTTGTGAGGTGGGGTGGCTACAGTGGCTTCCTGAGGTCATCCTGAGGCTTTGGGTCGTGCGACACAGGTCTTAGATGTCAAGGACCCTCCTGGGGGAGGTCTGTTGAGAAACCTGGAACCTCAGCTTCGGCCTGTGCTAGTGTGAGAGATGGGTGAGGGTGGGTTTAGGGCCAGCTGTCCTGGTCCTTGGTTGCCTGAAGCTGCGGGATTGGATTCAAACCCCAGGCGGGACTTAATGTGGATCTCCTCCCCCCAAAGATCCGCAAGATGAAAGCTTCCTGGCCGGGAGGGCAAAACCGCCGTGGTTGTAGGGACTATTACCGATGACGTGAGGATCCAGGAGGTGCCCAAACTGAAGGTGAGTGGGGAGGGGGTCTGAGTGGGGTGAAGTCCTGCTTCCCTGGGCAAGCCCCTCTGGGCGCTGCTGGCTGCTGGCTCTTGAGCCAGACAACCTGGGTTTGAGTCTAGATCTCTCTGTCACTCTGTCACCTCTGGACAAAGTCCTAAACCTTTTTTCTTTGTTTGTTTAATATGTTTTTTATTGATTTCAGAGGAATGGAGAGATGGAAATATCAATGATGAGAATCATTGATTGGCTGCCTCCTGCATTCCCCACTCTGAGGATTGAGCCTTCAACCCAGCCATGTGCCCTTAACCGGAATCAAACCTGGGACCCTTCAGTCCGAGGGCCAGTGCTCTATCCACTGAGGCCCTAAATCTTTTTATGCCTCAGTTTCCGTAAGGCGTAATGGCTTTGGATTGCTGCCTTCTAAGGAGTTTCTGGAAGTAAAGTGATAAAAACAGCTGTTGTCCGCTTGGGTTGCTCCCTCTAATAGGAGTTAGTTATAGGGCTGAGCAAGCAGCAGGGTTTCTCTGTGGGGCCAGGGCCGTGAACGTAAGTCCCAGCAGCCCCTGGTGGCCATGCAGGGGGCTCTGGCTGGACCTGTCCTCTGTGTCCCCTAGGTGTGTGCCCTTCGCGTGAGCAGCCGCGCCCGGAGCCGCATCCTCAAGGCTGGGGGCAAGATTCTCACCTTCGACCAGCTGGCCCTGGACTCCCCCAAGGGCTGTGGCACCGTCTTGCTTTCTGGTGAGCGATGCTTCGTCTCATGGTGGGCCAGGTCCTCGTGTGAGTGAGGGGTGAGCAGTGTGACTGCTGACAGACTCCC
>NW_005872015.1:141381-150267 GCF_000147115.1 Myotis lucifugus
GAAAGGGCTCGTAGCAGGAGCTCTGGGTGCTGGGTTTCTGCCTGATCTGCCCCTTCCCTCCCTCCCCAGGTCCTCGCAAGGCCGCGAGGTGTACAGGCATTTCGGCAAGGCCCCGGGGACCCCCCACAGCCACACCAAGTGAGTATGCCGGCCTGTGCTTCAGACCTGACCCCCCAGTGCCGTCTCGGCCTTGCCATGCATCTGTTTCTCACACCAGCCAGCCTCAGGCCTCCCTACAGCTCCCGCCTCGTCCTACCCACTTACCTTCCAGACTCAGCTGTGCTCCCTGTGCAGCTGGTGTTAAAGGGGCAGCTGGTTTAGGCCGAGTTGGCATCTCCCAGGTGGGGTCAGCATTTTACCCGCCCCCGGGCTCTCAGGTTGACCCCCAGGGCCTGGTGCTGGCTTCACCACCCACTTTGCCATCTTGGCTTCCTGCACTGCCGGGCTTGCCCAGTTGGTATCACTACTGAGGCCCCCACTGGTGTCTGCTGCTCTGCTAGAGGCCAGCTGTCCTGGCGGAGTTCCCAGCTACTATGGCCCTGACCTCCTTTCTCTTCCCCACAGACCCTACGTGCGATCCAAGGGCCGGAAGTTCGAGCGTGCAAGAGGCCGCCGGGCCAGCCGCGGCTACAAAAACTGACCCTAAATCCTATCATGTTATTAAAGAGGTTTTGGATGCTGATGGCCCCGTGTGTGTTATTGGGGGGTGGAGTTGGGAGGTGAGCCTGTGGGCCAGGAGGCATTTGTTTGGGGGAATTGGACACCCGCGCAGGTCTCCATGGAGACTAGCCCCTCCTCCGCCCAGGTGTTCCTTCCGCCTCAGCCTGCAGGCGCCCTCTGGCGGTCAGGTCTGTGCTCAGCTGCTTCCGGGCCTTTGCGCCTGTTGGACCCTTGCAGCCCACTATTGAGGAAGCCCCGCCTCCTTCCCAAGAGCCAGGTGTCAGGTGTTCCTGCACCTGCTTCCTGGGATTAGCCACACCCCTCTTAAAGGACCCGTGGTCCCCTCCCCTGCCCTAAAGATATTGGGCAGTCTGGGACAGGAAAGTGTGGAGGTGGGGCTGCTGTGGGGACAGGTGAGGCACCCCCTTTCCTGAAACCTGAGTCTGGCGGGCCGCTGGCCTCTGGGGAAGCAGCCTGGTGAGTGCTCCCAGGTTGGGACCTCATACCCTGGGCCCCACACCCCAGGCCTCCCCTGGGGACCTGCATGGGCCCTCCCTGTGTTTACACAAGGGGCTGGGTTCCCAGGATGCCAGGGTGAAGCCTGATGAATGAGGCCAGTCGGCCGGAGGAAGAAGCAGAAATCAGCTCAGGTTTGAAGACCCGGATCATATTGTCCTCCCAAAAAGGCAAGAGGAGGGGCAGGGGGTGGCGAGCTGGCTGGGACAGGAGGGAGAGGGGACCTGGCTTTATTCCTCTTCCTTCTCTTGCAGGGCTAGTCGCTGTGCCCTGGAGGAAGGGGGCATCTGGGTGCTGGGATTGGAAGGCGGGGTTGCGTGAATTGGGGTCCACAGGTTGGGTCAGGAGCCTCAAATGATGTAGAGTGGTCCTTGTCCAACTTCCATTAGGCATAAGTAGCAGTCAGCTAGCAGGAGATAGTGGAATTCAGGCCCCAGAACCAGGGATCAGCATAGATCAGAGGACAGGCAGGGACACCCAGTCCCAGGAGCCGTGGCCCTATCTAGGCTGCCCTCAGGCTAGAGGGGTTGAGGAGGTCATGAGCCAATAATGAGACCCCCTGTGGAGTGCTCTCCCCACTGTAGCAGCCTGAGCGGGTGTGAAGGCCCACCCACTGGGGAGACCGAGTTCCTGGCTGAGGAGGGCGATGCCCAGGCTGAGGGCTGGAGTACATTTCTCCAGAGCTCAGGAGGGTCCAGAATGGTCGGCCGGTGAGAGCTGTGAGCTAGCTGGCCAGTTGTCGGGAGAAGCATCTCCGGGACACAGCGGGGAGTTCCACGGGGTGGTCAGGCATTGACCCTGTTGGTCTTCCAGCCAATCGAAGGGACGGCCAGAGGGTCAGTTAGACGTGCTGTCGGCCGGGGGCACACAGGCAGCCTGTTCTCCCTTTGGTGAGAGACATTCAGGTGGTGGCAGCCAGGCAGGTAGCCTGTTGCCTGGAGATGGCCGGGCAGTAGTGGGCCTTGGACCAGGACAGGTCCGTGGTCGGCCTGACCGCGCCTGAGCCAGCGGGAGGGCCGGTGGGGCACCGTGTGGCCAGCAGGCTGGAGGAGCGTGTGCCGGAGCAGAGATGGGCAGCTGACAGGTCACCGAGTTCGGAGACAGTGCCAGGTGCTCAGCCAAACCCACATGCAGGACCACTTGTGGGGGCAGCCAGATCGTCACACAGCTGACAGCAAGGTCGGATGGCCGGCCAGCCATGGCGGCTGCAGGCTGGCGGCCAGTGGGTCTGAGCAGCGTCAGTCGGCCGCTCATCTGCGCAGCCTGATGGTCAGGACAGCACAGCGAGCCACTGGATTCCTCAGCTGCCCTGCAAGCCTGGCATAGGAAGCTGAAAGGAGACCCTGATGGTCAGTGCCTGGGAGACGGCCACACCCTCAGACACCCAGCCTCAAGGTCCGCCCCGGGAGCCCCATGGCGGCCTCGCAGCTGGCAGCCCTGGAAGGAGTGGCGTCGGTGGCCGGGGAGCCGCCCCTGACGGAGACCAGCCCGGGCTTCCTGTATTCCGAGGGCCAGCGGCTGGCGGTCGAGGCTCTGCTGAGTGGGGGCGCAGAGGCCTTCGAGGTGTGTGTGCAGCGCGAGGGGCTGCCGCCCTTCCTGAGCCGGGCGGAGCTCCAGGGCCTGGCCGCCGCGGCTGAGGACTGGACGGCGGCCAAGGAGGAGCCCGGCAGCGCCGAGGGAGCCGTGGCCGATGGGGACCCCCGCAGCCTGACCTACTGGCCGGGACAGTCGGAGGAGCCGGTGCCGGTGCTGCGGCTGGGCTGGCCGGAGGACTCGGGCTGGAAGGGCATCACCCGGGCGCAGCTGTACACCCAGCCGCCGGGCGAGGGCCACCCGCCCCTCAAGGAGCTGATGCACCAGGAAATCCAGGCCGCCAGCAAGGTGGGGGCAGGGCCTGGGGGGCCTGGAGTCCATTCCCCAGACCCAGACATCCTCCCTGCAGCTCCCGGCCCGGAAGTGCCATCCCCTGGGCCAGGGATTCGCACCCAGGCCCTCCGGGGACTGTCAGGTTCACACGTCTGGACCCAGGAGTCCACACCCCCAGACCCCGTCCTCGGCCTCTTAGATATGAAGGTCCCCATCCTCAGCCCTTACACATCCATGCCCCTTGGGCCTAATTATGATCCCTCTTGTCTCAGTCATCGACCCTCCCCTCCCCCGCCCCCAGGGAGGGCCCGATTGTCTCTCCTGCGGCCCCCTGGCCGGCCCCTTTTTATTGAAAAGGTTTGGTGTTTGCTAGCTCCCATGCCAAGTACCTTACCTGGGTTAACGTGTAATTCTCACAAGGGCCCTGTGAGGTTGGGACTCACTACGTCCATTTAGGAGATGGGGAAACCGAGGCAGGGGACGTTAAGTCTCGCCTGGAGTGGCCAAGCAGAGACTTGAACCAGGAATCAGGGCTCAGGGCTCATCCCCACACCTTCTGCCTGCAAGACCCAGGTCCCTGGCAGCCGCCCAGCCCCAGAGCTCCCCTTACTGACCCAGCAGATCAGCCCCCCCTCCGCCCCTGGCTCAAGGGCGCCCCCAGGACCTAGGTGTGCAGGTTCCCACAGTGCACTGCGCTGCACAGGCACCCAGCCCACGCCTGGAGCAGGGCCACCGTGTAGCGTCCCAGCTCGGGGACCCCGTTCACCACTGTTGACATGATGACAGTGGCGCAGCCGAGCCGGGGGCTCCAGGGGAGTTCTGCCCTTTATTCACGTGCAGGCACTGTGTGAACATCCCACAGAGCCGGGCCCTTAACCTCAGCCCTCCAGCATCTCACCGCCAGGGCCCCACCTTCCGAGGGTCCCCCAAGCCCCAGGCTCTATGCACAGCCCCTCTCCCCGCCCCCCAGCTGGTGGCCGTCGTCATGGACATATTCACCGACCCAGACCTGCTTTTGGACATGGTGGATGCTGCCACTCGCCGCTGGGTGCCCGTCTACCTGCTCCTGGACCGCCAGCAGCTGCCTGCCTTCCTGACCCTGGCCCAGCAGCTGGGGGTGAATCCCTGGGCCACTGAGGTAGGGCCTGGCGGAAGGGACCTGAGCCCCCATCCCCCTGGTGCGGGGGGCGGCGGAGGGAGACCCGTCCCCGGGGTGGGTCCTGGGCCAGCGAGGTGGGTGCCAGCGGCGAGGGTCCCCAGGGATCTGGTGCCCATGGCACTGGGGGAAGCAGGTGGGAGGAACCCCCAGGAGACCCCTGAATCCCACGATTGGTGGCCCTGGGGAAGCTGGGACAGACTCTCCACAAAGTGATGGGGGGCGGGCAGCCTGGAGGACCCCCCAGGTGGAAGTCTGTGAGGTTCGCCTCAGCAAGGCTGTGTCCCCCCCCCCCCCTCCCAGAACCTGGACATCCGCGTCGTGCGGGGCTGCAGTTTCCAGAGCCGCAGGCGCCGGCAGGTGACGGGCGGGGTGCGGGAGAAGTTCGTGCTGCTGGACGGCGAGAGGGTCATCTCAGGGTCCTACAGGTACAGCCCTCACCCCGCGGCCCGTCCCCAGTCTCCGAGCACGCGGATCCCCGCCCAGCCTCTGGCTCCTCATCCGTGAAATGGGTCTGAACACCTGCCGGGAGAGGAGGTGTCATTGGGACCGGGCTTAGGGTTGGAGCCAGGCCTGGCGCCCGCCCCAGTCCTGCTCCTGGCCTCGCTGGTGGCCTGGGTGAGTCTTCACCTCTCTGACCTGCTTTCTCTCCGGAGAATGGGGCCTGCAGTGTGTACGTAGGACTTTCCAAACCGGGAGGCCAGGCCTGGAGTCCCAGGTGGCCTGGGTGAGTAACGCCGCCTCTCAGAGTGTCCGGGAAGGAATGAGACCTGGGGTGCCAATGGCTCGGTCCTCGGGCCGTCGGATGGCCGGCCTCTGCTCTCTCTGGGATCCGACCGCCCCTGGGCCCTGGCTCTGCAACTTCTTAGCTCTGTGACCCTGGGCCTCCCCCACTCTGAGGAAAGCGTGGGTAATGAGCAACCACCTCATTGGGCCACAGCATGGCCGGGGGGCGGGGATCTGGGCACAGATGGCCCCAGTTTAAGCCCTAGCTCTGCCAGTTACTGGCTGTGTGACTTTGGGCGCCTGGCTTCACCTCTGTGTGCCCCCTGCTCACCGGAATGACACGCTGAGTGAGTTTAGGGCAGGGGTGGGGAACGTCCAGCTCTCGGGCCATAGAAGGCCCTCAAAATCATTTGATTTGGCCCTGCCACAAGGCATTAGGGGAGAGTTAATTAAATGTTTGACCAAATATAGCAGGCTGATTTTTGTTGTTGTTTCTGTTTTAAATTCAGAGAGGAAGGGAGAGGGAGAGAGAGAAACATCAATGACGAAAGAGAATCATTGATCGGCTGCCTCCTGCACGCCCCACACTGGGGATCGAGCCCGCAACCCGGGCATGTGCCCTGACCGAGAATCGAACCGTGATCCCCTGGTTCATAGGTCGATGCTCAACCACAGAGCCACGGCGGCCAGGCTAGCAGGCTGATTCTTAAAAAAAAAAGGTTTTACTGATTTTAGAGAGAGCGGGAGAGGGAGAGAGAGAGAGATCAAAACATCAGTGATGAGAGAGAATCATTGATCTTGATCGGCTGCTTCCTGCACACCAAAGCATCAAATCATTGATTGAGCCCACAACCCAGACCTGTGCCCTGACCGGGAATCGAACCGTGACCTCCTGGTCGATGCGGAACCATTGAGCCACACAGGACGGGACGGGCTGATTTTTAAGCTGAGAATTTTGTGTGGCCCGAGAACGATGTTATAAATATCCAAATGGCCCTGGGCAGAAAAAAGGTCTCCCACCCCTGCTTTATAGAGTGAGGTTTCACGGCGAAGGTACTGCCCGTGTCTGGGGCCGGAGGGCTGTGTCCGGGAGCTCTCCTGGGCATTGCCGGCTGCATCCCTGGCCTCCATCCAGTAGATGTCGGTAGCATCCCCTGTTAGGAACCTTTGCCAAAGACCCAGGTGTGTAGCCTTGAACATGACTCAGGCTGACCCAGAGGACTCGTTACAACCCAGATTTCTGGGCCCCACCCCCATCCAGCCGGCCTGGGCTGGGGCCCGAGGATTGGCCTTGCCGGCAAGTTCCGGTTGGTCGCGGACCACACCTAGAGAACCACCTGGGCCGGGACTGAAACGTTCCAGAGGGAATCTGCCTTCCCAGCTTCACACGCGATTCAGTGGGAGAATGGTCCCTGGCGCGGAACATAACAAGTGCTTCCTACACATCAGCTGTTGTTTATTAATATTATTTTGACCGGATTGCATGGACTCTAAGGGACCACAATGAAAGGGAGCATCCTGATCAAATTGGGGAAAGATATGGCGTCTTAGAAGCAATGGAATGCAATATTACAGCCAAACCCAGGGGCGCGGTCCCACCTCCAAGTCAGGCTGTGGTGTGGCGGAGCCCTGGGTCCTGGGGCGGGGCGGGGGAGGGGAGGGGAGGGGAGGGGAGGGGGGACAGCCTAGAATGGATGAAGCCAGGGCCACGGGGGGTTTGTCTAGGACCTCTGGCCTTTGATGGGGGGAAGGGGGGAGCAGGCAAGGGCATAAGGAGCAGCAGGGCCCGAGACCAGTCCCGGGTCCTGCCCTCCGCGCTGGTCACGGTCCGTGAAGCAGCCGCAGGGCGCCCAGCGCCAGGCCCGTGGTGGCCCCCGCCCGCAGGCCGCCTGCGGGAGTGGGGGCCCCGTTGCACAGGTTGCCTTCGCAGCATTTGGAGGTGAGGCTGTAGGTGACGCCCTGGTAGGTGACCGGCTCCTGGCGGCCACACTTCGTGGATTCCTGGCAGCCTTTGTTGATGACGGGGCCGAGGTCGGGGGCTGTCCCCTGGCCCAGGAAGCACTCCTCGTCGTCGCCACAGGTCATGGGGATGCCGGGGCAGTCGGAGGAGTCGGTCAGCTCACAGAACATGCAGTCCTTGGCCCCTGTCGTGCCGGGGGGCAGAGCCAGCAGCAGCAGCAGCAGCAGCAGCCGGCCGGGGACCACGGTGGCCTGGCGGTGGCGACAGGGCCCGAGCCGGGCCCTGGGCGTCGGGGGCCTCCCGGGACAGCTGAGGGACCTCCGCATGCCCACGAGGCCTTTGCCCCTGGCTCTGGCCTCCCAGGGTCAGCAGCTGGAGGTCCTTGGGTCCCAACCCTCCGCGTCCCTCTCAGGAGCTTGGTCGTGACCACGGTCTCTAGTCCCAGGGTCTCAGAAGCGTTCCAGGGACAGAGACCAGCCAGCGGCTGCTGCCCGACCAGTCTTTGTGGAGCGGAATGGGGTGACCTCACAGACGCCCCCTAGGGTTCCACTGGCCACTCTGGGGGTGAGGTCATGGGTGGGGGAGGGTGTCACAATCTGAGGGGCAGGTTGGCCCGCTGACCTGCCAGGGGGCGAGGTCACAGCCACCCCGCCCAGGTAAGAACGCATGGCCCAGCCTTTACCGTCCTGGCCACTCGGTCGTCGGCCCTGCTGGGTGCCGGGAGCCGCGCCTGCCAGGTGCCCCTGCGAGCCCATTTTTCAGATGAGCAAACCAAGGCTCAGGAGGAGAACGTGGCGTGTCCAAGGCCCTAGAGCCAGGAGTAGAGCCCAGGTTTATTTAATCCCAAAGAGGGCATTTATTGAGCACCTACTGTGTGCAGGACCAGTGTTTAAAATATTATTATTATTTTAAATATACTTTATTGATTTTTTACAGAGAGGAATGGAGAGGGATAGAGAGTTAGAAACATCGATGAGAGAGAAACATGGATTGGCTGCCTCCTGCACACCCCCCACTGGGGATGTGCCCGCAACCAAGGTACATGCCCTTGACCGGAATCGAACCAGGGACCCTTCAGTCCGCAGGCCGACGCTCTATCCACTGAGCCAAACCGGCCAGGGCAAGACCAGTGCTTTAGATAGCAACCGCTGTGGTGGCAGGATTGGGAAGGGCACAGCTCACCGCAGATCCCAGACCTCTAGCGCTGGGCACCGTGCAGGGAGCTCAACCCATGTTCTCTCCTCGAATCTTCCTGCGTTTTAGCTCCAGCTTCCAGCTGAGCAAACGGGCACACGGAGCAGGCGCAGCCGGAGCCTGGCACACAGCCAGCGCTTAACACATGGGGGTCACCACAGGAAGCAGCCGCGTCTCAAAACAGTCCCCGTGGGCGTCAGAAAAGGAACCCCATCTCGTTTCAGAGGGGGAAGCCGAGGCACCCCTGTGGGAACCGGCAGAGCCCAGGTTTAAAGTCAAGTCTGAGTTCAGATGATCATTTAACTTTCTTTTCTTTTTTAAAATATATTTTATTGATTTTTTACAGGGAGGAAGGGAGAGGGACAGAGAGTTAGAAACATCGATGAGAGAGAAACATCGACCAGCTGCCTCCTGCACCCCTCCCACTGGGGATGTGCCCGCAACCCAGGTACATGCCCTTGACCGGAATCGAACCTGGGACCTTTCAGTCCGCAGGCCGACGCTCTATCCACTGAGCCAAACCGGTTAGGGCCATTTAACTTTCTTAATGCGTTGTCCTCACAGGGAAGGTGGTCCCATTCTACAGAGGGGGATGTTGAGGCCAGAGGGCGGCCCGCTTTTCCTGAGGTCCCGGTCACACAGCCTGCCCTGTGAGCAGGTTGGGGACGGGTGATGGGGACTGGATCTCGGGCCACGCAGAGGTCCTGACCCCCTCCCCGTGCCCCCAGCTTCACATGGAGCGACGCACGCCTGCACCGCGGCCTGGTGACCCTGCTGACGGGCGAGATCGCCGACGCCTTCAGCCGCG
>NW_005872016.1:0-14175 GCF_000147115.1 Myotis lucifugus
CCCACTCTTTCCCTCCCCCGAAATGAAAATAGCTTTGCTTGACCCTGCAACCCCTTTATTAAAGTCCCCATATTTGTTGAACAAGGCTCAGAGGGTAAGGAAGAGAAGTTCCCGAATCTTCCCTCCCTATTGTTGGGGGCGGGGCAGGAGGGGGGGGGCTGCTTCTATGCATTTATCCGCGAAGACCTCTCCACCAGGGAGACAGCACGGGCCTCGGACGGTGTGACACCTGGTTTTCACTCCGATGTGTTTTGAGCATTTCTCCTGTCGGTACATTGACAGCTACATTCAGTGACCGCGTCCGATTCCTTACTCGCCTGTGTCTAACGGAGTCCTCAGGCTGGACATTGAACTTGTTTCTGATTTCGGCCTCCCTGGCAAGGCCGCCTCCTTTTGCTTTCCTCTCCCGCCAGGATGGCTCGGTATCAGCTCCCCGTCTCCTCCGGCTCCGTCCAGCGAGGGGGTCTCGGCTCACAAGGCCACGCGCTGGTCCGGGAGGTGGGTGGGGAAGAACACGGCCGTGGATCAGGAGGCCTGGGTTCAAGCGTCGCCCTGCCACATGCAGAGGAGGAGGAGGACTCGGATAAGCTCCTTACCTCTGTGAACCTCAGTTTTCCAACCTACAAATGGGGGGAATAACAAACTCTCTGCGCAGGGCTGCTGCGACTTGTGGGAGTGCCGGGGGCTCAGTCCTGGGCTGGGCCCGGTGCTGGGGGCTCAGCCGGCTGAGATGAAGCCGAGGCAGAGGAGGGGGCCGCCCAGGCAGGCAGGGCAGCCGAGCACAGGCGTGGAGGGACTCTGACATCCGCCATCCTTCATCCTCTCACCCACCCACCTCCCCATGGTCATTCCTCACTTCAAAACACCCTGCCCCACACGCACACACTCATTGCGGAGAAATGAGAAAACGCGGAAGGATTCTAGGAAGCAAGCACCATTCCCTGGCGATTTGACGCCTGCCAGTGAACTCCTGTGGCCACTTCAGGTCATGGATTTGCAAGGCAGAGCCTTCCCAGGCCCGAGGGCCCTCCCCACTGAGCCCGGAGGTCTGGGCCTGGTCCGCAGTGAGTGGATGTAGGGTAGCTTTGGGAGGGACTGTCCAGCTGAGCGGTCAGCCTCCCAGAGCAGGCGATAGAGGAAAGCTGGTGCCTCCGGGCCAGGTGCCGGGCAGTCCTCAGCTGGGGTGGCAGCCTCGGGGCATTGGAACCCGAGGGTGGAGGGAGGGCCACTCGGTGGAGTAAGCGAGCGGCATTTCGGAGGAGACAGCGCGTCCAGAGGAGACAGGGGCAGGGAGGGACCATTTGCAGCCAGAAACCTGCCCCCGGGAGGGGGCCACGGGATGAAAGATGCGGTGGGCTCTGAAAATGCGTGTGTCAGCAGCGGGCAGACCACGCCAACACTCGGCGCTGCCAGGCAGGGAGGCACTTCCAGGGCGAGTGGAGAAAGGGCCCCAGAGCCGGGTCGAGCTATCAATCTCCGGCAGGACCTACTTACACCCCAAGAACCCCACCTGCTCCAGCCGCCTCCGGGACGGGGGACGGGGGGCGGGCATCTGGGGGTCTCTCTGTCATTCTTCATCATCCCCCTCCATCGCCTGTCTCCGCAGGAACGTCCTTCGTCTGGCCCGCAGGGTTCGTGTCACCCCACGGAGCGCGGGCGCCGTGCCACTGTACACTTCGGAGAATCATTAGCAGAAATCATTAGCGAGAATACAGCCTCCCCCATAAATCTCCCCGCACCTGGATCGGCTGTCCGCGCCTCATTTCCATCTCCCGAACTTTATGGTTTGTCCCTCGTTTGACGAGCGCCTCTCCCATCAATTGTGCCGTAAGTGCTTGCGGAGAAAGACCCCCTGCACTGACCCCATCTCAGACAGACGCGTCTGGGCTCCTCGCCCTGCGTGCTGGGGGGAGGCCCCCTCCCAGGTCCCCTCCTCTGCTCGTCCCTCAAAGGGCAGCTAAAAGACGCGGTGCCCGCAGCCTCTGTCACAGATGGAGGCAGAGCTGGGCCCAGAGTGTGGCTGGGGCAGCGAGGGGAGGAGAAGGGGGAAGGGCCCAGGGCTGGCTGCGTGGCATGGTATGGTGTGGCGGGAGAAGGGTCCTGGGGCAGGGGTCAAGAGGCTGGGGTTATCTCTGCCCTCAACTTGCTGTGTGACCTCAAGCATGTTGCTTTCCCTCTCTGAGCCTCAAATGCCTCATCGGATGCATGAGAATAATGCTGCCCATCTTTCATGGTTACGGTGAAGGTTGAGGCCATTCATTCATTCATTCATTCACTCATTTGTGCTTTCAAAAACCACTCGCTAAGTTCATCCAGGCTGTACGATTCCTTGGACACCCGCTAGGTACCAGGCCATTCTGGGCTCGGACAGAATCAGCAAGAGAATCGAACGCTGGCTGAGCTGGAAACCCGTGGTGGTTAAGAGCCAGGGCCTTCATGCCCAGAAAATGTGGCTTTTGAATGCCGGCTCTGTGACGGACCAGCTGTGTGACCTTGGGCAAGTCTTGGACCTCTAGGAGTCTCAGTTCCTTCATCTGTGAAATGGGGGTGAAGTGAGTGACGGTGGAGGACACCTAACACACAGCGTACACTTGACACAGGACACCCATGGCCACCGTTGTTTTGCCACCAAGAGGACGCAGAGAGAAAGACAGTGGCTTTCCTAGGGCACCGAGGGGCTGGAAGACGCGAAGGAGGGTATTTCGAGGAATGTGAGCAGGGAGGGTTTCAGGCCTTGCCTCTGTGCCCAACTGAAGCATTTGGAAATGGCGGAAGAACCCCAGGAAAGGGGCTGAGAGGAGGTTAGGGCAGAACTCGGCTTTCCGGATTTCCGCCCCTGCAAAGGCAGGTTGCTCCCAGGGCCTGTCCTCAGGAGACCTCGGGGCCCCAAGGAGGTGCCACTCCGCAGGCTGGGGTGAGGTGGTGAAACCCAGGGCGGGCCCTGGCCCTCCTCGAGGCCGATCTTCAGATCTCGAAGGCTCCCTGGCTGTGTCTGGAACGCCTCTGGGTTTTGGGACACAGAGTTCAGCCCCATCTGCCCACGGGAGGGTGCTGGGAGGAGCCAGGGGACCGTGTCGGAGAGGGTGCTGTGAGCGCCATCAGGACCATGGCCAGGGCGGGTCACCTGGAGAGGAAGCTGCGGAGGGGGCGCCTGCGGGACACTCGGGACTGGCCCTCCCCGGAGGGCAGGAGGGGCTCGGCGGCGGCGCTGTGATCTTTGTGACCGGCATTGGCAGAGATGTCCTCAATTCCCACTGTGGGTGGCTAGGGAGTCACACGGCCTCGGGCAAGTTACTTAACCTCTCTGAGCCCCAGTTTCCTCTTTTAAAAAAAAGGTTCTTAATCTCACAGATCTCAGAAGGTTTGGGGGAGGATTAACTACAAACTTCTTAGTTCGGTGCCAGGCACATAGTAGGCACTTATTAAATCGTGGTAACTGTGTTCACTATGGCATATATTTTGTTGTTTTACCTTCTTCCAAATTTAAGGGCAGGATTTTTGTGCCCATTTTAAAGGCAGAGAAACTGAGGTCCAAGGTGGCTCAGAGCTTACATGGTTTTAAGCAGCCAGATGGTGGTGAAGTTGGAATTAGAACCCAGGCCTCTGACTCCCATCTCTCCAGGGTGTCTGCGCCCAGTGTGTGAATTCCCAGGAGCTGAAAACAAAGAGCCGGGCCTCGGATGCATCAACACACTCCCACGGGGTGACTCACCTGCCAGAGCGAGAGCAGGGACCTGCCCCAGCACATTCCCGCCCCCTGGCCTGGCACAGCCCCTGCTGACCCGAGGGCCAGGAAAGGGGGTGCAGAGGAGAAGGGGAAGGAAGGGGCTGATGCTCTGAGGGCCTGAGCGCCCAGGGTGGTGCCCTTGGCCTGGGAGGCAGGAGAGTGGAGCTGGGGTGGGAGTGGGGTGTGGGGCCCGGGTGGGCGCCACAGGCTGGGAAGCAGCTTGCACGTTTTACAGGTCACATTATCTTTTATGGGCATCCTAAAAAGAATGTCAGGCACTGGAGGGCCTCTCTCTCTCTCTCTCTCTCTCTCTCCTCTGATCACTGCAGTCGCCACTGCAGGACTTTTATCGCAGGCCTGGCCCCAGGAGCTGGGCGGTCGCACTGGTACCAGCTGAGCACGGGGCCCTGGGGCCAGCGGGCTGTGTGTTCCTGGGTTGGGTGGAGTGCTGTGGCTGGTGGTAGCCGCACGTTCCCTCCCCCTTCCGGCTGGAGAGGGCCCATGGCGCCCCCATCTAGCTGGGACATCAGCTAGACCTCCAAGCACAGGCTTCCCTCCACTCCTCTGCCTCTGCCCACAGAAGTCCCCCCACCGTGGGGATTGCCTCGCTCCCAGCGTCAGCTCCCTGGCACGGCGTACCCCAGATCGGAGGGAGCCCCGTATGTCCCATGAAGACCCCGACTGTCCTCACTCTGTCCCGGGGGGCTCATTTCCCCTTGGGCCCATCTTCGGTGGATCTCACTCCCAGAAAGAGGCCTGGCCCTGGGGTCCCCAGAAACCAGCTTCTAGAGTCCGGCCTGAGCCTCACCATCCTCACCTTTAAAAGGGGTCAGGTCTTGCCGAAACCGGTTTGGCTCGGTGGATAGAGCGTCGGCCTGCGGACTGAAGGGTCCCGGGTTCGATTCCGGTCAAGGGCATGTACCTGGGTTGTGGGCACATCCCCAGTGGGAGATGTGCAGGAGGCAGCTGATCGATGTTTCTCTCTCATCGATGTTTCTAACTCTCTATCTCTCTCCCTTCCTCTCTATAAAAAATCAATAAAATATATTTAAAAAAAATAAATAAAAGGGGTCAGGTCCTTCAGTTCATTACCCCAAAGGCATTGCGACTGGGGCTTTGGCTCCTTACCTTTAAGGAAAAAACCATTCTGGAACGAACGGGCAGAGATCTGCAGACAAGGATGTGTGTGTGTGTGTGTGTGTGTATGTGTGTGTATATGTGTGTGTATGTATGTGTGTGTGTATGTGTGTGTGTATGTATGTGTATGTGTGTGTGCGCGCGTGCCCGCACGCATGGAAGGGTACATTACCAGGAGGAGGGCACTCAAAGACTCTGTGAGTCCCTATGGCACGGTGGTCAGTGGCATTGATTTTGGGTCCCGGCTCCACCACATACCATCTCTGAGCCTCAATTTCCTCATCTGTAAAATGGGGTGATAATAACAGCCCTGAAGTTTGTTGGGGGAAGTCACTGGGTTCACAGGGCCTGGCACATAGTAAGTGCTCAATAAATGCTAATGATCATAATTAGTATAATTATTAATCAAGTCTGGGTATGTCTGAGCCGCTGCTCTCTGTCCCTGAGGACTCGAGGAGAAGGGGGTGTGGGCTGGTGTGGCAGCAAGAGCCACCGGGGTGACACAGCGGGAAGAACTCCAGGCCATGATACCAGCGACAAGGGGGCTGAGGGTGTGACAGACAGCTCTTCCCTCCGAAATGGTTAAGAAATAGGGGAGACCAGCCAAGAAAGCAAGTGCTGCCCAGGAAAATTAGGCAGCGGGCCTAATGAAAACTAGGCAGCGGGCCAAGTAGAAATGTGACCTTCCTTCTGCCTCTCTCTTTTCTTCCCTCTGAGCCTGGGGTGGGTGGGGCAGGGTGTTTGCCTTCGGTCACTCTCAGGCAGGAGATACCAATAGGATGGACGTTGTGGGGCGGGGATGGGGAAGGAGGAGAAGACCATGGTCGGGCTCTGGGAGATGGTGTGGAACTGGAGGAGGCTGGTCCACCAAATCTGGCCGCGGAGCCAGCCAGGCAGGTTTTCAGGGCCTGCTGGGATCCTAGAGACGCACTAACACAGCCCATCATTTTCCCTGCAAGTAAACGAAGACCCAGAGGCGGGGTGGCTTGCATAGCAGGCAGGAGCAGGGTCCTGGCTCGGCTGGGATGCCGCCCGATCGCCCGGGCTTGGGGCTGAGCCAGAGGAACGTAGCCCAGTCCTTTGGACACCTGGCTTTCTCCGGCTGGCACAGCTCGATCTCTGGGGCCCAAGTCTGAAACCTGCTCCCCCCGAGTGCCCCTAAGAGCAGCCCCTAGCCGGGGTGGCCTGATGGTGAAGGCCCGGGGGCTCATGTTCAGTCTGTGCTTCTCTTAAGCTGACGTAGTGGGATGTGCTGGCCCGTAGTGGATCTGCGTTGCTCAAATAAAGAATAATGCTTACCCCCCCCCCCGATGTAAGGAAGACGATGGCATATTGGCATGATGTGCCAGATGTACCCTCCACCTTCATCTCCCCGACAAGGTGGCAAGGTCCCGGCAGGGAGAGGAGCTCCGAGGTCAGGGTCCACTCTGCACGCCAGCCTCGGTCCTGCTCACTGCTGTGCGGCTAGCGCCCCGGGCAGTGCTTGGCACATGACAGGTGCCCAGTAAACATGGGATAATGAATGAATGGAGAATGAATGAATGAATGGATGGGTGGATGGGTGGATGGATGGATGGATGGATGGGTGGATGGGTGGATGGGTGGATGGGTGGATGGATGGATGGATGGATGGGTGCAGTTGCCTGGGAAGGCCTGGCTGCGGAAGTGACACTCAGCTGAACTCTGAAGGATAGGGAGGTGGAGAGAGAAGGGACAGGCCCTCCAGGCAGAGGGAGCAGCATGGGAAGGTCCAGGGGCAGGAAAAGCCCAGGGGGAGAGTGTGGGTGGGACGCAGTGAGGTGGAGGCCATGGAGCCAGTTCTCTCCTTTCTAGCGGTGTGTGTGGCCTGGTCTGTCCGATGGGATAATAAAAGGACGGAGCACATAGGGAATCGGGAGGATCCAGGGATCAATGCACAGGGCCCACCATGGCAGCCCCAAGTACTCAGTGGCTCTAATATAATAATAATAATAATAATAATAATAATAATAATAATGCCACCTTCTTCATCTTACACCATGCTCCACGCCCCATCCCAAACCCAGCCCGAGTTGCCGCCTGGGCTGCCCTCCTGCCCGCCCCTCCTGAAGGTCGCCTCCAAGGTTATCTCTGTTTTTCTCTGGATTCTGTGAAGTCGCACAGGTCACACTCCGGGGCTGAAAAGTGTTGCTTTTTATAGCCTTCCCTGATGGCAAGGAATGCTGGTGGGGCCAGGCCTCGCAGGACAGAGAGAGGCCTCCGGGGCTGGGGCCCTGCCGCTGGACACCCCGGCCGTCTGGGCCCTTCTAGGCCCGGCACCCACCCCTGCCAGGTGTCAGAGGGGCAGGGAGGCTGGCAGGAGGCAGGGTGCCCTGGACGGAGAACCAGCACTCCCCGATTGCAGCTCTGGTTTTGGACAAACCACTATCCCTCTCTCGGTTCCGTTTCCCCATCTGTCAAATGAGACTGTTGGGCCTTGCCTGCCCCCCAAGGTAGTGAAGAGTTGGGAGGCTTTGGAGAGAACAAGGCAGAGGGTTAGGCTCTGTGATGGTGGGAGGAAAGGGCCAGGGGCCGGGGGGGGGGGAGGCAGGCAAACTCGGTGGGGAGTCTCCCTTCCTGTTGGAAGGACAGGCAGGAGGAGGGAGGAGTGTTTCTGTGGGGCAGACTCTCTCTCCTTCAGGTCATTTAATCCTCACCCTGAGCCTGGGGTAGACGCCGTAATCACCATGGCTACCCATGGGGAAAGGGAGCTGGCAGAACTGAAGTCGTTTTGCCCCAGGTCACCTGGCTTGTAAGTGTCAGAGCTGGGATTCCAGCATCTGTCCCCAGACCTGTCCCTCGTGTGGGTCACTTCGGCAAGCAGGCCCCCTCAATGGCCGGCAGCAGAGCATCAGACGGGGGCTGTGTCACTGGGCAGGAGACCTCCACGTTCCACCAGGCATGTGCCCGGCAGCTCGCTCTCCAGTCTCTGCAGTCCCTGCCTTGCCCAGCGTCCCCCAGGAGTGCCTGGCTCCGGGGTCCTGGCCAGGCCCTGACCAGAGGGCTTGCTCAGCAAGACCAGTGCTGCACTTTGCTTCCCCCCGACCTGCTCACCCTGCCTCTGCCGCCGCCTCCCTCCTTTTAATCTGGTTCTTATCAAGGATGATAACATTCAGCAATAATAAAGCCGAGTCCACTTTCTAACAGCTGATTGCTCCCACGCCCTGATTCAGCGATACAGAAGCCCACGTCCTGTGCTGGGCTGAGGACACCTGCATGCAACCCCCCCCCCCCCCCGGGGGTGTGTGGGGGCACTTCCATCACCCCTGTCCCCTGGAGGTTCCCTGGGGAGCAGATGCTCTATGAGTATCCCAAAACTGCTTCCTTTTTGCCAAAAGGACCCAAGAGAGGGGCAGGAGAGGGCGCGAGACCAACCTGCGGGCCCACCTGTCGGTCCCTCTCTCCAGGTGACAGCAAGCGACAGCGACCGTTGACTGAGCAGCTGCTCTGTGTTAGGCTCTGTGGTGTTTTCGGGCATTTTCTCAACGAATCAACAATAACAGGTACTGCCCCGCTGCAGTGGCTCCGTGGTTGAGTGTCGACCTATGAAGCAGGAGGTCACGGCACATGCCCAGGTTGCGGGCTCAACCCCGATCGTGCAGGAGGCAGCCGATCAATGATTCTCTCTCATCATTGATGTTTCTCTCTCTCTCTCCCCCTCTCCCTTCCTCTCTGAAATCAATAAAGATATATATATATATATATATATATATATATATATATATATATATATTTAAAAATAGGTATTATTCTTAACCCCATTTTATTCAGAGATGAGGAAACAGGGAGGTCAGGTCACTTGCCCAAGATCACACAGATATTTGGGTCAGGATTTGAACTCACGGCGGCTGGATTCCAAGGTCCAGACTCTCGAGCGCTCTGCCTCCTGCCTCCTGCCTGTGTTCTGCCAGGTGGAGGGCACCCGCCGAGCAGCGTCTGTCCTCACACCACAGGAGTGGTCCTGCCCAAGGCAGACAGACCTGGGACCCTGCCGCTTCCCTGTCCGTCCCAGGTCCGAGGTGGCAGGGCTGAGCGGGGGTTCCTGCTGCTGCCTAAGCTTGGGCCTGCTGCCAGGGCCGAGCCGCCTGCACCCCATGAGGACCTTTGTCCCTTAATAGGTCCTCCTTGGTACAGCACGTCCCAGGGCGGAGGGCACAGCCCGAGTGCCAGGCCTGGGCAAGCCCTGCCCAGGGCACTCCCCAAGCTCTGGAGCTGGGGGAAGGGCACCCTTGCCTTTGACTGCAGGCATGGGTTTCCCTGCCAACAAGAACTGGGGCTCCCAGTCCCCTCCAGCCAGAGCAGGACTTAGGGGGTGCCAGGCATGGTGGCAGCCAAATGGGCAGCCTCGGTCTTTCCTCAATGTTATCTACCCCATCCACCCCACTCTGTTGTCAACTTCACACTTCTTGCTCCTCCCATCTCTACCCGTCCCTCCTCCCCCCATTCCTGGAAAGTATCTGCCCTCCTCTCTGCCAACTTTTGAGCCTCCACAGGCTTCAAGGCCCTGCTCCTGGCACCTCCCCCAGGAAGCCCTCTCTGACTGCTGCCGCTCATCACAGTCTCTCTTTCCTTCCAGGAACTCACAAAGCCCTAATGCAGAACATGGCATTATCCTTCAGTTCTCTTCACCCAACTCCCTGATCCCCTCCCGTGTGCCAAGCCCTGTGCTGTGCTCTATGGGGCAGGGGAAGAGAAACAATGATTGGCATACGGTCCCAGCCTTGTGTGTGCTCTCAGGCCTGGGGGGAGCCAGATCACCTTATACATTCCCACGGCACTTTTTAAAATAGCATGAGCCTTGATCAACCATGCCCCTCAGGTCCCCAGGACTCTAGTCCCCAGGAGTGCAGGCACCTGGCTCAGCCCTGGCAGCTGGCTGATAGTAGGTGCTCAATAAATACTTGCTGGGCCTGGCCAGCATGGCTCAGTGGTTGAGCATCAACCTATGAACCAGGAGGTCACGGTCCGATTGCTGGTCAGGGCACATGCCCGGGTTGCGGGCTCCATCCCCAGTAGGGGGTGTGCAGGAGGCAGCTAATCAATGATTCTCTCTAATCATTGATGTTTCTATCTCTTCCTCTCTGAAATCAATAAAACTATATTTTTAAAAAAATAAAATACTTCTGGATAAAGAATGAATTGAATGAATGAATGAATGAATGGGCCCATACCTGTGGCTTCCTCTCCTGGACTCTACGTTCCTTGGGGACAGGGACAAGGTGGGCTTATGCTCAGGAAAAGCCGGGGTCTCTGGGAGCTTGGAGGAAGGACATGTAACCAAGACAAGGTGGGTGCCAGGGAAGTGCCGTCTCACTTGAGACCTGACAGCGGAGAGTAGGGGCAGGAAGCAGGCAGGGAAGGCATTCTGGGAACGCCATGCCGTGAGCAAAGGCCAGGGCCATGAGCACAGGCCAGGGCCATGAGCACAGGCCAGGGCCATGAGCACAGGGCACTTCTGGGCAGAGAAGGCCAGTGTGATGGAGCCGGGAGGGCCGAAGACAAGAGGGGCGCGCGGCAGGGGCGCGGCAGGGGCGCGGCAGGGCCACACCAGGTGGGGCCTTGTGATCAGGTGAAGGAGTCTGGGCCACATCCCGCAGGCCCTGGGAACCTCTGCTGGGCTTTGACAGGGGAGTGATGGCTCAGGTCTGCTGCTGGGGGCACAGCAGGTGGGCAGGACCAGCCGGGGCCAGGGCCCGCTAGGAGGTGGCGGCAGAATCCAGGGGAGCCCGAGGGCGGCCGGATTTACAGCTTCTCCTTCCTCCACCCAGAGAGTCTGGGCTCCCAGGTCTTAACCTCTGGGGACCCTTGGGGCTTGTTCTGTCTTGTCTTCCACTTCCAGATGGGAGCACTGAGGCCCAGAGTGGGGGAGGGCCTTGCCCAAGGAGCTGGGGTGAGGAGCCAGGTCCCAGGTCTGGAGCAGGGAAGGGTGGGGGTAAGGGTCCATCAGGAGGCCCTGCTCAGGCCACAGGCAAGACCAGGGCCTTTAGAACTGTCCAGACCTGGGGGCTGAGGATGAAATAATCCTTCCAAGTAGTGGGGGTGGGGAGCCACCGGAGGACAAGGCTCGATGGGACCCCAAGCCCACTGCGCCCCCAGCCCTGGCGGACGTCTGCCAGCCTCGCCGGCTTCAAAGAGGCAGCCTGAGTCATAAAGCAATAATGTGATTACTCCAACTGCAGGTGGGGCCGGCCACGGCCACCCTCCGAGCACCTCCATGCGCCCGGCACTGTTGCATTGAGCCCACATGATAACCCCGCGAGGAGATGGGGTTATTGACCCAGCTCACAGATGAAGAAACAGAGGCACCGACCAGGGACAGAACTGTCGCAGCTCCGAGTGTGAAGCAGGGTTTGAATCCGAGAGGCCTGGCCCCAGAGCCATCTCTCAACACGGTGGGGCCGGCACAGGTGATGCCAAGTGAAGACTCGGGCAGGTCTGGGTTCAATCTCTCAAATTAACTGACCCTGAGCCAGAGGTTCCGCCTCTCTGAGCCTCAGTTTCCTCTCCTCCCTTCCCAGAACACGGGGAAGAGGATGAGTCGACTCCACGGGGGCTGTGAAGACGCAGGAGGTGTCTCTAAAGTGCCGGAACAGAGGGGCCTCCGGGACCAGCGCCCAGCAGTCAGCGTGGCCTTTCCCGGCCTCTGCACGTCGCCTGCACCCACTCTCCCTGGCACATTCAGTCTCTGCCCCACGCCCATTTGCATGCCAAGCTGCCAGCACTGGCAGGTGAGCCAGGCCCGCCTCCCGCCCTCCCCCTCCTGTGCACGGTGGTGGGGGAAAGGGCTAGAGCCTGGGGCTGTCCTGGTGGGGGATGGGCAGGGGCACGGGCTGGGGCTGGGGTTGGGGGAGAGCGGGCGCTGGGCACAAAGGGTGGCCATCCTCTCTCAGGGCCCGAGAGTTCTGGAAAAGGGGGCAAAGCCTCCTCCTCTCATTCCTCCAGCCGGCTTCCTCAGCCCTCGCTCCATGAAGGTATTTAACGAGCAAACACACGCTTAAAGAGAAGGCCTGATTCTGGGAAAACTCTGGCTCTTCTGAGATGCCAATCAGCAATTCCCTCTTTCACATCCCCTGATTGGCCTTGGTTTGATATTGGCTTCAGCCCTCAACTTCCTTATCTGTAAAATGGGGGTGAGACTTTTTTCCTGGATGGTGGTGAGGCTGCCTTCCAGCTGGGCCTCAACTTCCTCATCTGTAAAATGGGGGTGAGACTCCGTCCTGGATGGCAAGTCTTCCGTGAGAGCACACAGGGTGCCGCTGTTTTAACTCAACCGGATATTCTCCTGCCTTCAGCTCTCAGTCTGAAGTTCCCCCCCTTTTGAGCACCTGGGGAGGCCGGGGACCTGCACCCCCAGCTCCTGGGGGTATAGGTGGGAGCAGAACCTGGGCGCCCCAACTCCTGCCTCTGTGCGTCCTTGAGGTGGCAGCGCCGAGATACCATCTCCCTCCCGAGAGCCCAGAGGAATTTGGACAGCAAAGAAAAAACAAGCCCAGCCTAATGTTTTTCATTTTTGCCTTGAACAATGCCCGTTTCTCGGCTGATTGTTAAGCAAATATTGCAGGAGGCGGGCCCCATAGCTGACGCAGGCTGCGGATCATATCAGAGCCACAGCCCCGGGCCTGGGGCCCTGCCACCCCCAGACGGTGCCCAGGACTCCGGCTGCCACCGTTGGCCTTTCCCAAATCTCACAGCTGTGGGGAGGGGGCTTCCGGGCCCGGGTTCCAGAGATTCCTGACTCAGAAGAAGCAGTTCTGCCCGACCATGGCAGGCTCCCCCCCCCCCCCCCCCCCCGCTTCCTCTTTAGGACAACAGGGCATTGAGGACTGAGACAGTTTGCTCTGGACTGTGGGTTTCCTGTGATGGGACTTTCAGTGCTAAGACGGACAGTCTTGAGTGACTCCTGGCTCGTTTAGCCGATGGACTCAAAGAATTGAGAGTCAGGTAGACAGATTCCTTGGATGCCACGGCTACTGCTGACATCAACAACCACACAAGCCTGTGGAGAAGCATGAGTCCCATTCTACAGCTGAGAAAACTGAGGCCCAGAAACCGACGTGCATGAGGTGAGGGAAGTGGCGGAGCAGGAAGGCAGGCCCAGCGGGGTTTCAAAGCCCCAGCTTTCCATGACCATCTGCCCCTTCTGGGGGCTTGACCTTGGCCAGCCACAGATAGTAAGACCAAGGTCAAGAGAGGTGGAGAGAGCCCAATCCCAAGCCGGGCCCTCCTCACTGAAGCCAGATTTAGGGTGCCCCCCCTTTCAGCGTTGGGGGGACTGGTTGCACCTTAGCCCAGACCCTAAAAAACACAGTCCAGCTTATTTGGGGCAATAAAATGCTTCTGTCTTGTCTCAGGGGCCCCAGAAACTGCCCCGGATATGGAGGGGTCACTAAGGCCCCTGGATTCTTGCCTTCCCTTGAGAGCCTGTTGCAAAGTCAGACAAACCAAGTTGCCTGTCCCGTGAGAGTCACAGGGAGAGGCCTGGCCAGGCAGGTCCCTGAACTCCAGCCCCACAGGTTTCTGAGGACCGGAAGGCAGGGTCAGCGCTGGGCCCCTGCCCACAGGAGGCTGGGCCTGGGCTGCCCGTCTGGCCCCCTCCTCGCTGTCCCCGTGCTGGGCTGGTGCCGTGGCCTCCGTGGCAGGGAGGGCGCTGGCACTCGCTCTGGGGGTCTGTTTGAGGTTTCCTCCAGCAGCTGGTGGCAGCGGGTACAGCTCACTAATTAATTAGCGCTTAAGTACTTAGCATCCTCCTGCATCGTGTCAAACGAGGATTTGAGTCTTAATTCCCTGTGTAGGTAACGGTGGGAATGTGCCGGGGAGAGCGGTCAGGACTTCGAGGAAAGGGTTTCCCCGGCCTGGCTGTGGGCTAAGAACACTGGAGTGGCAGAGGCTGGGACCCCCGTGGGGGGGGGGGGCTCCTAGGCCCTCAGCCCCTCATCCACCTCCCTCCAGGCACTTTACCCACCAGGGCCGAGGAGGGAGAACACAGACCCTGCAGCCAGACTGTCTGGGCTCAGCTCCCAGCGCACTGCCTGCTTACCTGTGCGCCCCCGGGGGAGTCACTTAATCCCCTCGGTCTCGTTTGCGTGGATGGAGATGACGAGGGCACCTACCCTTAGAACCGCTGCAGAGATTAAACGAACTCGTGGAAATTCTGTAGAACGGGCCTGGCACCTGGCCGGCCCCCCGATTCATAGGAGCTATTATCTTTCATGTATTCGCTCTCTCGGCCTTGTTTTTATTTATCCAACAAACATTTATCAAGCTTCTACTATGTACCGGCTGGACACAGGCCC